>NC_135218.1:11826857-11906857 GCF_052324685.1 Brachyhypopomus gauderio
GCCATCTTGGTGGCTTTAAAAGTTCACAATAGGAGTCAACGGCGACGTACCGTCCATTATATATACGGTCACTGGCCAAAATGCATTCGACACCCCCCCCGTAACCGGCCCCTACAGTGATAAAAATAAAATGTGGCCCGTCATCATTTCTATTTGAGTACCCTTGCTCTAGTGTATAGTGGGGAATAAACTCAAGTATGTATTTGAGCATCTGTATGCAGGCATTTCTCAGCTCACTGGTTTGGTAGCACTGAAATTGGTTGTGTGTGTGTGTGTGTGTGTGTGTGTGTGTGTGTGTGTGTGTGTGTGTGTGTGTGTGTGTGTGTGTGTGTGTGTGTGTGTGTGTGTGTGTGTGTGTTGCCACCTTGCCATGCAGTGTGGTAGCATTAGCTTTACTGCGCAATTCAATCATGGGTGCAATCATGCTCCACTGGTTTGTTGTCGGGTTGTAGCGCTCTGCCGTGTTGAGGTCTACATAGCCATCAAAGCCGCCCATGGCGTAGATGCAGTCGTTTAGCACGGCCACGGCGAGGCAGCTACGTCTATAATGCATGGGTCCGACCTGTAACACACACACACCATAAACAACACATACACATCAACCTAACAAACACACACAAACACTAAAAACACACACAACAATCTTGCCCACATGTACACTGTTACTGACCTCATGCCAAGTCTTTGCCACGGGGTCAAACTTTCTTACACTGCTGAAATAATCATCAAGATCTGCTCCTCCCACAATGTACACAAATCCATTCAAATATGCTGCTCCGTAAGAGGTTCGTGGACTCTCTCCCTCCACTTTTACATTCACCCATCTATCTGCCCTTGTGTCATAAGCCCCAATGGTAATGTTGGGACTATCAACACCCCAACTACCTATAGCAAATAGGATGGTGTAGGGCAGGCGTGGGCGGGACAGAGGGTTTCTTAGGGTAGATGGTTCACTTTTGTCGACACTGTTGATCCAGGCGTTCACCGCATTGATGACTGGTTTACAGTCCTCACTGTCTTTCACTAAAGCATTGCCCTGTACATTGTTCGTGAAGTACTCCGATTCCATCAGTGCCATTCTCACCTGGATAAAAAAATACTTGCCTTGAAAACTATTACCATTCTTATTTCATTTTATAATGACGGTGGAGACATGTAGGACATTATGCCAGCAATGCCTCTTTCAGACCTTTGACAACAAAGCAGCGATGTATCCCTTCCTTTGCTGAGGCGCATGGCTGACCCAGCGCAGGACGGCCTCAAACACCACCTCTTCCTTTTTGATGTTGAGGTCGTCCTTCTCAATGATGCCACACAGCTGGGTCAGCGGCACCTCCAGGAACTCTTCTGACACACGTGCGACCTCTTCAAAGTGGTGGAGGATGAACAGGTGGGCTTTCTGTCGCAGGTCCGGGCACCAGTAAGTGTCAGCCAGTTTATAGATGCCTATGCAGTTCTCCACACCCAGCTGAGCTTCTAGGAACTGGCAGCAGGCACGTACGAGGCCCGAGACTAAGAACTGGTCTGCAGCTGCTAGCAGCTCCTCCACATTGTCTTCATTTATGGGCACTGAGAGTGTGTAGGCATAATCAACGATCAGCTGCATCATTTGTGGGGAGACGCCAGGGATGTTGTAGACACGCTTCTCTGGAGGGCTCCAGCCACCGGTGAACAGTGTCCTGTGGAGGAAGGATACAGGTCACCCTTAAGTGTTTGAGTTTGTAATTTGATGCCTTTGGAATAAAAAAAATGTAATCTATTTATTTATTATTCTTATGTTCTGGATCATGAAGTGGGCTCTGGGGGAAATGTAGCCTCACAGGTTCACTGTGATCATAATAAAACTTCAAAAAAAATAAGCTGTAAAAAAAACAAAAATATATTTACAAAAATATATGTGACAATCATTGGCAGTCATAGAAAGGTCTTATGAACAAATTCTAACTTGTAGATTTAGATTTTTAATTTTAGTTTGTAGGAATGCTTAAGTGGTTATCCATGCCTGCATGTTTCACTGGTGAATGAATATGAGATGACATACAAGTCAAAGTGAAGTCTCCCAGTCATCCAGCAACCAATCAGAGAATGCATAAATACATACACGAGTTCCAGATTTAAAATAAAGGTCTGGCTAAGTCTGCCAGGAAGCTACAATTGGCCTGAGGTCTGGTCTTTCAGCAGGACAAACTCCCAAGTATATCTCAGCATCCATCAGTGGGTTCATGATAAAAGAATCAAGTTTTTATCATGTCCATCTGAATCTCCAGATCTGAACCCTACTGGAAACCTGTGGAGTGAATCCACAAGCAAGGACCCAGGACTCTGATCTAGAGAGATTCTGTACAGAGGAATGGGCCCAGGATTCTGATCTAGAGAGGTTCTGTACAGAGGAATGGGCCCAGGATTCTGATCTAGAGAGGTTCTGTACAGAGGAATGGGCCCAGGACTCTAATCTAGAGAGGTTCTGTACAGAGGAATGGGCCCAGGACTCTGATCTAGAGGTTCTGTTCAGAGGAATGGGCTCAGACGCTTGTCCTGGGCTCTCTCACTCCATCTAGCATTACTGGTGTATGGCTGCTGTTATGTTGACTTAGGGAGGCTGGAGGCTACATAATAAAATTCTAAATGTAGGATTGTCTCACTTTTTATCTGATTTTGAGAATGATGATCATCTTAGTCATTGACATTTCACTAGAAGGTTATTAAGATTAGTTCTAATCCTAATCATGAAATCAGACTTTTAAACTCTTAAGGTAATATTATTAAGTTATTTTCCATTTATGAAAATTTTCTTATGGAAAAAACATTATCTTATATCCAATACATTTGGGGTTAATAACAACTAATAACGATATAATCTTTTTTAACACTAGAAATTAACATCTTCATATCAACCTCTGAAATAGGCCTCTCTCACCTGAAATAGTCACTACAGACACAAAGGACGATCTTGTGAGCACTGATCTCTACATCTTTGAACTTGAGGATCACGTCACAGAGTTTTCCCTCCAAACGAAGATCGTTGAAGGCAGTACAGGACATAGCACTCATTTTGCGCTCCATGTGACGTTGCCCGTGGGACACCTCTGCTTGCTCATTCATTGTCACCAGTTTTGGACACGTGTGAGTTTAGCTAGGACTTCCTTCAACACTGTTAAGATTGTTAAATATAATTCTAATAGCCACATAAGACTCAAGAGAGTTCCGGAATGAATCTCTATTACATCATAGTAACTCTATTTACATCATAGTAACAATATGTTGATGAGGTGAGCTTTATGTGCTTCATAAGGTCTGTCTTGAGTGCCTAATTTAAGGCAATGACAGAGTACACATTTCATGCAATAGCCAGTGCCATACTTTCACATTGAAATCACAGTTACAGTTAAATGGGAGGGGAAACATATGTTTTTACAAAATTCCTAACTGTAAATACAAGTTCAGTGTTTGTAACAACCAGATGAAGCTTAAAGGGAACCCTGGCTGGTAACACTTGTAAGCCTTAATATGCTGTAATTAAATTATTAAGACATGTTGTAAAAAAAATCACAAAAGCAGCAGATTTATTTACAAATCAACGCTTTTATTCGAAATATTTGACATATGGGCGCAGCCATGTTTTCTGACGCGCAATGCCTGCTGGGTAGATGACGTCAAATGGTTGCAGCGCGCTAAACTTAGCTACCTTAAAGAAAACCAAGCCACACTGTGTTGCCGTTGGATGTTATTTCCAGTCGAAAGGCAGTGGGAAGACTGATATTAGTCTTCACAGTTTTCCCAAAGATAAAAATTTGTGAAGCAGCGTGTGGACGAACACAGCTACCAAAAGACCCGCGGCTCTGCTCACTTCAGTCCCGATGCGTTTGAGTCATTCAGTAGACCCCAACTGGTGAGAGAGTTGACGGATGCTGTTGGTTTTAAACATAGACTAAAACACAGTGCAGTGCCCACAGTTTTCCCACACAGAAAGTCCAAAAGCCCCAGAATGTGGAGCGAGAACCGCACGAAGAAACGTGAACATAAATATGCACTGGATTCTCTCCTGGCGTCCCGGCAACAACGTTTACCGCTAACGTTTACTGCTTCTCCCTCGTTTACCGCTAACGTTTACTGCTTCTCCCTTGTTTACCGCTAACGTTTACTGCTTCTCCCTCGTTTACCGCTAACGTTTACTGCTTCTCCCTTGTTTACCGCTAACGTTTACTGCTTCTCCCTTGTTTACCGCTAACGTTTACTGCTTCTCCCTCGTTTACCGCTAACGTTTACTGCTTCTCCCTTGTTTACCGCTAACGTTTACTGCTTCTCCCTTGTTTACCGCTAACGTTTACTGCTTCCCCCCTCGTTTGCGGATCCTGAACTTGAAGGTACAGCATTAGCGGTCATTGATAAATCTGACGATCTGCTAGATACGAATCAATTACAGATAGTCGAGGAGTCCGTAGGTGTACAGTGTTCTCCATCCAAGACGGATAACGCAACTCAAACAGACATGACTTTTACATCAGATGTAGCGGCCAAAAAGATTAGGGTTAATTAAATGTGAATCACAACATATTAGCCTGTCACTAATCACTACTAGACATGTATAAAAGAAAGCCCTGTGACCTTATATGCGACGTCAATCTTCAATAAGAGCTCGCTACACGTTATTAGAAATACCGGTAAGACAAAAGTTACGGCCAGTCACTGCAACCATTTGACGTCACTACCTGCTGCGCCCGTCAGCAGTTATAAAAATGGCGACCTACGTGCAGCGGGATTTTACAGAAAATCTAATAAATCTGCTACTTTTTGTGATTTTTTACAACGTGTCTTCATAATTTAGAGTAATTACACGATATTAAGGCTTACATATGTTATCAACCGGGGTTCCCTTTAAAAGTAGCTTGTAGTGTCTTTGGCCTATGTTATACTTTATGTAATGATTTCAACTAACACACACCACAGCTTTGCTACCTCTGGACATAATGGTTGGCCCCTGTCCGCAGACACAAATATTTTGCATTGAAATACTTTAAATTAGGCTTTTGATTGTATTATCTGAATAGAAATATTGGGTGAAAAGAATGTGTGGATCCATCGCGGGGATAAAATATTTAGGGGGAAATACTGGTCAGCGCGGCCATACTGGAAGTCATATTTTTCATAATTAGGATAGCAGTACGTTTTAAAAAATGTCTGCTTATTATCCAAATGTTTAATCCGCGAGAAAAACACCCGAGAGCGTGTTGCAGTTGGCATCCGCACTGCTAGGTATTGGAGTTTGTTTATTAATGTTCTGGCTGTATATTTTCCCTCAGCAGTACTAGGCGGTGCCTCAAAACGTAAACAAAGGGGAGAATTAACCAAGCGGGCTGCTCGCCTTCGAAGTCCACCCGTCTTTGAAGAACCAGAACACCGTACCGCGACACACTCCGTTCTACCCAGCAACAAAGCGGCGGCGTTCGGTTCCTCCGAAAACTGGGACTTTTATCCGCGCGAACGGACCGAGCCCGACGAGCCCTGCAGAACCGTGCAGAGCGCGAGGCTTCGCGCACCCGGTGCAACGTCACCCTTTCCTTCAATACGGTTATACAACAGAAAGGAGCAATAACAAGGGTGTGTGTGGTCCAGAGGCGGTCTTTGCATAGAGGCGTGGCTAGGCAACTGCCTTGGGCCCCTCCCACTGTAGCCCACTGTAGGGGCCCCCTGATTAGCTGACTTCTTTCTCGCATATTAATGTTGATGGGCCCCCTAGTTAAATTCGCCTTGAGCCCCCAAATTGCTAAGTCCGCCACTGGTGTGGTCTGAGCTTAAAATACTGCGTGGAAGTCCGATCAGGAATAAAAAAGCGAGCCGTTTGACTGAAGGGATGATGGGCAATGAGAGGGAGGTGAGGCGGGACCCGCTCCAATGCAGAGAGAAAGAAGAGCGTACATTTACCACTACATTTACCAGATCGTACATTTACCACTACATTTACCAGATCGTACATTTCCCAGTGGATTTAATTGGGTTATTAATGGTTTCAATCGTTTTCATATTTTGCGGTAAAACAAAGTTACTGCCGTTCTCTACAGCGTTGAATATAAATAGGTAGATAGATAGACCTATTAAGTTTTTTCTAGGGTCTGTAGTTGTAACTGGTGAATCCAGGGACGGGTGAGGATAACATTCGCGCCAGGGCTGAAAAGGTTGAAGATGAAGTTGTAAACGCTTGTCGTTTGAGTCTACCCTGTGCTTTAGCCCATGTTAGAAAATAAAAACACGTGAACCCTGGTATTTTTACCATTTTCGCTGCTGATGTATTTATTGGTTCATTAAGACGTAATGGTTTTGACTGAGCCATCTGGAATGGCGAAAGCGGCCTCTCGCGTTTAAGGATCTGGCTCCATACATTGAATCCATTGACAGAGCCCGTAAGGTGACATCATGTAAAAAATAATAATAACGCGTGGCCACGACTTACTAACGCGTGGGAACGAGATACTAATGTCGCCTTTCACACGCGGCAACAAAGTTTATTTTTTCACAGCAAAGCAAGCAGATCCCAGGGATGTTCGCGAACTGACTGCCCAAGGAAGGTAAACCTGGCTTTATATAAAGTAATACTTAATTATCTTGTTCACACGCGTTAATTATCTCGTTCGCACGCGTTAGTAAGTCGTGGCCACGCGTTATTATATTTTTTACATGATGTCATGTAAAAAATACACCCATGACGTCACATGTCCCGCCGTATACCCATGACGTCACATGTCAACGCCCCGTATCCCCATTACGTCACATGCCCCTATGTCTTCTCACCTTTTTAACCCCTGACCCATTTTCATGCCTGGTTTATAAAAAGACACGTTTACTGTGACGACGGCAGCACTTCATGTGTGAGCCCATGCCGCTTAAAGCACCGCGATAACCGTCGGTGAAAAGTTGAGAGCGCATTTCAGAGTTCCCAACGCACCCAAATTTGCCCCCGCGCTGTGAAATCTCGGTAAAGCGAAGAATGGAATTGCGCCAAGTGACATATGAAACTCCTCCTGTTGTAGAACCCCCTCCCTCCACCAGCCCAACCAGCGCCACCCTCACAGCACCATCCTCACGCCTCCATCAGCGCGCAGGCTCCCTCTCCCCCCGACGTCTGGCCATCTTAACGGTTCGTGTTCTGAAACAAACCAATGCTTCAATGGACGTGGTTGTTTTGACCTATTTCTTTGTATTATGACAGAGACCGAAAAAAATCTCGAATCACAATGATACCAAATTTGCACTAAGATTGTATTTCAGCTACTTATTTAAAATTATACGGTTTCCATAACCTACAACAATTTTAATAGTTTTAAGACATGGTTTAAATTGCTTTTGTAACCACATTGTGTAGAAAATGTATTTACAGTATTTAGAGGCTATGATATTTACCCTTATATGACCCTAGTCATATAATTCCATGAGCAATTATTGTACCCCAAACAAAGCAGTATAGAAGTTAGCATGACTGGCAAAAATTTAGCCTGTATACATTCAGTTGTTTATTTCAACTGTATTCTACTCTATCTCCATAGTTCACATTCCTGTTTGATAGGCTTTTCGCCCACACACCCTTATCGCTGCTGGGGAGACCTGCCATTTCTGTGTCTCACAAGCGGGTCTATCTGTGCATGTCAAAACAAAATTTCAAAGGAAGCCCCGACCACAGTGGTTCCTTGTTGACAGCTTGTGTCAGTGAGCTGTTTAAGGTAAAGGACAGAAGCATTGCTGCTTGGAGATCTGTCACCACACAGCCCGATCAGCGGTCCAGCGATAGAGTAAAGAGGCTCTCAGTGAAACGGTGCATTAGTCACCTGACACTGGAAGACCAGAGAAATCAGTGGACTATTAAATGGATTTATGGAAGATATTGAGATTTTTTGCAAAGATGGCAGTGATCAATTGCATGTAAAATGATTTTCAGACATCACTTTGCTGTTTGCAAAATATTCCATTCTTGAGACATGGCATAACAGCAAATAATAAAACCATCAGTTAACTAACTTAAGAGAGCGTAGCATTGTCTGAAAAAAGATTATTAGCATATAAGCACAGCTATAGAGCAGGAGGGCAGTTATCTGCTCTGATAAACAAATTATTTGGTGTATTTAGTTGGAAATAGGCTTTGTCTTCTAATGACCTGGTATCATGTTTTAATGTTTTTTTCCTGCATGTTTCCAACATGATGTAATCAGATCTACCTTTAGACAGTTGACACGTTGCGTTGCCTCTGCATGGCGGTCATATGCCTTCTGATATTTTCACGCTGTAGACAATGAAAATTATGTAAGCAATGCAGTTTCAATCAGCAATCATGTTTTTGCTCTTTCTCATGGTAGAATTTAAAGAAGCTCTCTGCAGTTGTAACTCACAGATATTATCAGTCATAGTGATCCGTACCCCAGTGTGTGGGCACGCACCTCACCCTTGGCATCAAACAGATTCACTCAGCTTCTGTCACAGAGGAATTACATTTGTCTTTGAAGTGGAAGCGTCCATGTTTGCTTCTGGTGCTTGATTAAACTTTATTTGGTTGCAGTATTGCTCTTTTACTGAATATTTCAGTGCTTGTGTATTTGTTTTTAAAAATGCCAGTGGATGTCTGTTTCATTTAGGAAAGACAAGCCATTAAAGCAGACACTTTCTGTCAATTAGTCTCTGTTTCTGCCAAGATGTAGGGACACACAGGAGAGAAAAAATACAGAAAATTGTTAAGCACCCTCTCAACATCTCTAAGGCTTATCATGGTTTACCATGATGACAGAATGTAAAGACTGCACAGAGGCATAATTGAATTCAGAGACTTCTATCTACTACAATAGCAAATACCTAGTAATCCCGTAAGTATCATAAGACACTAAGTACCACCAGCAGTGTTATGCTTAAGATATGTACAGTGTTTATATTATCATTTGTTATATTGTGGATGATTTCTTCATGCTTTTGTTTTGCCCGATTTTCTGCTTAATCGTTCACAATACAATCAGTGTAATTAGCAAAAGGAAAGCAGTGTCACCTTCTGAAAAAGGGGCTGCCGTTTCTTTTAAACAGTGAATTACGGGTTTGCAAGTTCTGTGTTGTAACCTACCAGTGCAAGTTCACTAGCTCGAGTGTGTTGGCCAGTTTCTCTGTGTAATTGCAAACACACTGCAAGCTATTAAACACAGGCATGGCCTCTGGGAGAAATGCATACATGCGTGTCAAATAAATGCAAAGTTTTATGCTGGTTCTTTTTGCATTTCTTAATTTTTCTTTGTGACAATATGACAATAAAGTTGAAAGTTGAATTGAGTTCTAGATCTCTTCCATGCCCCCTTTCTAAGACATGTGTGTGTTTGTGTGCGTGTGTGTGTGTGTGTGTGTGTGTGTGTGTGTGTGTGTGTGTGTGTGTGTGTGTGTGTGTGTGTGTGCGCGCGCGCGCGCGTGTGTGTGTGTACCTGCACAGGCTGTGACTGGCTGCTGTGTTTCAGGATAAACACAGAGCAATAGGAGGAATCATGGTAACTCTCAGACAAACCCAGACTGAACTCTGCATCCCCTCAAATACACATTAACATTCACCTCCATCTGGCCTATAGCTCAAGTTATATATATGCTGAAGTTACCAAGCTCTGTCTTGTCAATAATTTAGGAATACAGTAATCACAAAACCAAAACAAAGCAAACAACACAAAACAAAACATAAAGACAAAGAAGCAGAAACAGAAAAAAAACAAGTAGAGAACAGAGTTCACATCGAGATTTTTATAGCTGAATACCTAGATTCTGCATTTTGTCAGGTAGATAGTTAACATTAGTGCGTTTTAGTTAACATTACTAGATGAAATCGCGGAAACGACGATGGAGATTAAATGTGGTAGTGCATTGGCGCCCCCTTCTTTCAAGAAAAACATTGAAAAACAAAATTATCAATATTTTGGGAGTTATTTCAGGCCCTTAGATTATAAGATAATTTGTACTTTATATACTGTTATTCATTTGTTATTTAGAATCACTGTTATTTGAAAGAACTGACTATTGACATTCTCGTAATGGCTTCTAAATTGATCATATTTGAACGTAACAGTTCTACAGACGCTTTTATTTTGAAATTTGGTTGGGTCACACTACTTCCGTATTGAAAAGTCACCAAACAACATGGAGATAACAGTAGAAAGTGTGCGTCCTTTAGTGGACTAATAATAGTGTTATTTTGAAATATTGATATTTTTAGCAACTGTTCAGGTAACCGCCATACACTGCGACAAATTATCTGTAGCCACTACCAGGTATTATCTGAATAAGCAAGACATTAACGTATATGTGCCCGAAAATGAATGGCATTCTTAAACTTGCTATAAATCAACTAAGAAGGGAAATTACCAAGCAAGAGGTAAGATATCAGTTATGAGCAGAGTGTAACTTGCATTGTCTTGCTGGGAACAACCAATTAATAAACAGTACAAATAAACTTTTCTGCTACACGATGATATATTTTTTACGGAATTATTTATTTTTTGTCATACAACAAAGTGTAGTATAATTCATTATATAACAAAATACGTTTGGATTTTAGACTTTACACATCTATCTCTGTGTGTAGATGTGCTGGCCCTAGCATTTTTTAATGTATAGCAATATTCTCTCAATAATGCGCATAGAAAGATTTCATACATTTAAAAATGCAGATCAGAGTACTTTTCAGATGTGAAATCAAGGTATAGTAGCACAGTATTTGTTTAACGTGAAGTTCGCATTTGGGACATAAATGCAAAAAGCTGCTTCTTGATTTGATAAGCAATCACTATTTTTATTATCTGTACTTTTGCAGGCTTTGGTCAAATTATCCTGTCGAGCTGTAGGTGGCGCTGTTGTCCCTCGTGCAGACGACGGTGTTACAGGAGAGGAGGCAGTGAGTCTGTGGTCTCAGCACTTCCTGCAGCATGGAGTCTCTGAGCCTCTCCTCTCCAGTCACTACATCATCGCTCATGTACTTGGAAATAAAACAGTGAGTCTCCCTCATGCATTTCCCCACGAGTGCCCGTGCAGTGGCGTGGGTTTATTGTTTTTTTTGGATCTCGACCCTAACCCTAACCCCCAGCACACTGGATGTGAAATGAAGCAGTGACTACGATCGTAAGGTCAGAAGGTCAACTCTGATTTGTTTGTATTTGTTTGGGTAAACTCTACAGAAATAATTTGCCTTTCTGCTCTCTCCCTGCACTCCACTTCACTTTTAGAAGACCATAAATAATAAGAGCATTTACTGCTCTCTTGTTTCTGGCCAGCAGCGCCTGTGCATCATAAGAGCGAACACAAGGTCTGGCGTTGATTTGTAGCATTTGGAGACTGTTGCTGTTGTCTTTTAGCACATGGACAAAAAGAATGATAAATAAAGTCAGTAAAGCAGGCTAATTCAAATGCTAGAATAATTAATCAAAGGCATAACTAAACATTAGGTTTGCTAATCTCTTAAATATGAACTTCTTGTTTAAAATTATTTTTCTTTATTTGGTTGGTAAGGTAGTTAGTAAGGTATATTATTCAGTAAATTCTGTTAATTATTCAGTAACCACATTGAAACTGTTGTCACTGCTTTGCATCCACCACTGAATGAATGACAAATGCTTTCAGTCATGAAGAAAAACCTGCTGAGCAGATAAAGAATTCTATGCAAAATGTAGGTAGAGATCAAAAAAGCAAAGAATGCACTGGCTAAACTCAGTGGGTCAAATCAGTTGTAAATCAAGAGCTGATATCGAACACATTTTTCTGACTCATATTGCAATTGTAAATGAAGTTGCACCTGTGTTTTGGAATTAAAGTTCCAGCCCTAAATGTGGAAGGGGCTGGTCTGGGACACCAGACCTCACGGCTGAGCCTTCTGGACATGTTGGGTTCTGGGACACCAGACCTCACGGCTGAGCGTTCTGGACATGTTGGGTTCTGGGACACCAGACCTCACGGCTGAGCGTTCTGGACATGTTGGGTTCTGGGACACCAGACCTCACGGCTGAGCCTTCTGGACGTGTTGGGTTCTGGGACGCCAGACCTCACGGCTGAGCCTTCTGGACGTGTTGGGTTCTGTTACACCATACCTCACAGCTAAGCCTTCTGGACATTTTGGGTTTTGGGACGCCAGATCTCACAGCTGAGTTTCCTGGACGTGTTGGGTATTGGGAGGCCAGACCTCACGGCTGAGTTTTCTGGACATGTTGGGTTCTGGGACACCAGAGCTCATGGCTGAGCCTTCTGGATGTGTTGGGTTCTGGGATGCCTGGCCTCATGGCTGACCCTTCTGGAGGTGTTGTGGGCTTAATTCAGCAAAACTTCAACAAAGGGAGTTTGCCTACCCGTTGACTTCTATGAAGAGCTTGTAGTAGATTCTAGTATGAAGGTAGTGAGCTAAGTCCTACATGACACTAGTGAAGTCCTCTTCAAAGCTCTAATGGGAAAGGATATTTGATTATATCTTATAGCATGGTGTTACTATGTTTAAAATGCAGCTCTTTGGAAGTTCTGCATTTTTATTAATTGTTATTCATTGCTACTTTGATGTTAGCTCAGTTAATTGTTCAAGTGAAGATCAAAAGCAGCGTGTTTGCTACAGTCTGGCAGATAGTACATAAAAACAACTGTAGATTTCTGGGGCAAAATCTTATGTACAGCTGAGATGAACATCTCATACCAGAGTGAAGGAATGTGGAAGGTGTGTAGGTGGGGAACTGTTCATGGTCAAACCTATGTCACATGATTTGAGACACGGTGGCCCAAGCATGTGTGGGTGTAAGAGGAACTGACTTACTTGTTTTTGACACCAGTAGCAGGGCAAAATACAAAATGACACAGAAGCCTTTTATATCAGCCACACCAGTGAATACACTCAGGGGAAGTTTCTTAGTGTAAATAAACAGCTCCTTAAATTTTCTGTTCATTTTTCTGAATTTTAAATTGATTATTGGTCAGAGATGCCATGCATGTATGAATCTACAGGGTACCTTTGAAATGTAGACATTGCTTGGCGTCTACGTGGCTTAACAATACAGATATAAATTACATTGATTGAAAGCGAATATTTTGAAAATCAAAACCATGGATGTTTCACTGACACAATGTGATGTAATATGGAGTCAAAAAGCAATCATTTTACTGTTCAATTACTTGTGGACACTCCAGACACAGATTGTATGTGAATATAATAATAATAATAATAATAATAGAATGAAATGTACACTTATTAACAAGACAACATGCTCTAAGTTTGGTCTAGTCTAATCAGCATATGACTAATCTATTAAGCAACTGATGCTTATTCTATTTCTAGCTTGTAAACATTTTTAAACATTAACAATGTATTTTATTGTGGAGGAGTCTGTGTACAAACATACTTTATGCATAGAACCTCAGGTTTTATTAATAAAACCTCAGACTGTATGCATGAAACCTCAGGCTTTATGTATAAACTTAAGGCTTAAATTTAATTGGTTTGCCTGTCTGAGTCACTTTTTCATTTTTATAGTTTAGATGAGTGATTCACTGTGTATGTTATCTTTCTGTATTTATCCATTGGGAGGACACATATGCATGTACTCTTTCCAGCAAACATACTGTGACCTAGTCAGGCACAATTACTGCCTGTTTGCTTGGAAACTTCTAGGAATCAAATTATGTTTTCCACCAGTCCCAGTGCTTTGTTTTCCTAATTTGTTCTCTCTCTCTCCCTTCCTCCCTCCCTCCCTGTATCTCTTTGTTTATCTGTCTATGGAAGCTGGAGTGTGTGGAGAGAAGAAGACTGAAGGAAACTCTGACTGATAAGGAGAGAGAGAGTGTTTGGAGATTATGTTCCAGACGTCTCACGAGGTACCACCATTGCTGTTCTGGATGTTTCTGTGTGTACCCTGGTAGTGTAGTACAGACAGCCCCGTCGACAGGGGGGGACAACCGGGTCTGTTGTCCCGGGCCCTAGGGCCAGGGGGGCCCATCAAAGAGCCCAGCAATTTATTTTTTATTTAAAGTCTATAATTTTTAAATAATCTTGACATCTTTCATTAATATAAAATTATGTACTCATAATAAGCTCGATGGCTCAAATATATATGTTTTTTATCTATCTGCATATTTTCCATTAAGTGCATACACCCCCGCCTCCCACTGGAAAATGGTTTGATCCAGCACCGACTGTAGCCGGCCGGTATCCGCCCAACAGCGGGAAATACAGTGGTGGGTAGTTAAAGTAAATACAGAAATCTGGAGCGCAGAAAAGAAAGGAAAAACATTTACCTGACGAATTTTAAAGTTGCATTGTGTTCCAGGTTTGAAAAGTGCTGGAACTTAGGGTAAAGTACTTGAAAATGCTTGAAATTGTAACTACTTCGTTTCACAACAAATAGCTGTCTGACTGAACAGTTCTCGTGAAGACGTTAAGATTGGGCGTTTTGAAAATAAACAACCATTAAATAATGTGATAAAAAGCGAATTATTTCGAATCATTTCGAGTATATGTATAAATATTTAACTTAAGTAAGTTTAACGTGCTGGAAAATATTGAAATGGACCTTTAAAGTGACGTACACGTGCTTTAATTCCACCTTATAAAGGTTTATGAACCCTACAAACATGACTGTTCATTGCGCTGAATCTTTCTTGTCCCGGGCCCCAGCAAGACTGTCAACGGGCCTGAGTACAGACACATACTGATAATTACATTATAGGATCTTGAAGAGTGGATTGGAAAGAGTGGAAAATCTTGTCTTAAATCTTGTGGGTTTCATTTTTTCTGTGTGTGTGTGTGTGTGTGTGTGTGTGTGTGTGTGTGTGTGTGTGTGCGTGCGTGTGTGTCGGGGGTTGTGTGTGGGGGCTGACATGCTGAACTGTGCTTCAGAATGCCTGTACAGTACGTGATTGAGGAGTGGGACTTCAGGGACCTGACTCTGAAGATGAGACCTCCAGTGTTCATCCCACGTCCCGAGACAGAGGTCCTGCCTTCCACACACACTCTTCATCCATCCACACAGTCTTGATCCATCCCCGACTCAATTCCCGGCATCCTGCAGTTCCCTTCATGGTGTCATCCAACCAAGGATTTTCACATGTAAATGAACTAGAAATAAACCCAGGACACTGCGGGACATGAAGAGGAGAAACACGCACGTACACACGGTGTGCATGTCCATGTGTCGGGCTTGTGTGCAGGAGCTGGTTGGCTTGGTCCTGGAACATCTCCAGTCAGAGCAGATGAAGGCGGGGGGGGAGGCTGCTGTCCTGGAGGTGGGCTGTGGGTCAGGTGCCATCACTCTGAGTCTGCTCCACGCTGCCCCTCAGGTTGGGTCCACCACCCTTCAGGATCCTAGTATCCTTTTGCCTCTTGATGTGATAAAGATATATTGAAATATTTCATTCCACATTCATGATGTGTGTTAAAGTTGTGGCATATGTTTCCTGTACTTGTATTAGAGAGAAACGTAAGAATAAAACAAATACATAATAATAATAAAGCTAATACATAGTAATAAAAACGAATACATAATAAAAAATGTAATAAAAAGCATACTTTTTTATCACCATAATTGTGGTTGTATTTAATGGTTGTATGAAAAATATTAATTCTTTAATGTACTTTCTCTAAGCTCAAGGCCATTGCGTTGGACAGAAGTCATGAAGCAGTGTGTTTAACAGAAGAAAATGCGAACAGGTGGTTATAACCTCTGGATGTGGGGGTGAGTACATGCATGTGATAAGGTTTCACTGATGAAAATATACTGTGTGTGTTTTTTTCTTGGTTTTTTTGTAACAGATTGGGTCTTCAGGACAGACTGGAAGTTTGTAAATTAGATATTATGAGTGGTAAGTGGATTAAGTACATGACATGCTGTTGCATTTGTGTAGACTGTGATGAAAGGTTGGATTCCTTTCCTCTTTCCTGCTACTAATCCTATCGGTAATTCCTGTCACTAACCACTGAAAGACAAAGGCTCTATTTTAGCAGATAGGATCAAGGAAGCATTTCTTTTTTCCATGGTTCTCATATAACAGACTTTTGTCTGGTCTTTCAGACACTACGGTTCTCGTATTTAACTATTTATAATATTAACATGTGAAAAAAAAGATGTAGTCAATATATCATTTCACTTCTTTGAAATTATATTATTCAATAATATAATTTATTATATTATTTTATTTTTTCTTTATTTTAAAATAGAAATTGATAAGACACTTGAATAATCTTATAATGGAAGTATTAGATATACCGGTTACATGCCTGATTTCACTTGCTAGGATGTTTTCTTGAAGTAAAAGGACCACTGTCCCACCTGACCACTGTCCCGCCTGACCACTGTCCCGCCTGACCACTGTCCTGGATGCATTTGAGTGGTCACACTGTTGCAGTGACCAGAGCCTGTTGGCATGTCTGTTCTGTGCATTAACACTGCCAGCTTTGAAAATACTGTGTTTCAATGTGTGTGGGTGTATGTGTCCTATTCGCAGATGCGGGGTTGATGGTGAGGGACTACAGTCCTGTTGACGTGCTTGTTAGTAATCCACCCTACCTGTTCACTGAGGATATGACGTCTCTGGAAGCAGAGATACTTAGGTATACACACAATGGACCACACGTATATGGACTAAGACATTTAGTGACTGATACATAAACATTCAGATGTACTTCCAGTGCCTACATAAATGAGCCTCTGTGATCCTCTGTACAGGTTTGAAGACCACTCAGCGTTGGACGGTGGTTTGGATGGAATGTCAATAATCAGACAGATTCTAGCTGTAGCACCACAACTCCTAACCACTGATGGGTAAGAATGTATCTGTGTGTGTGTGTGTGTGTTCAGGTGGGATGCGTTTGTGTGTGTGTGTGGTTTTTAAACGAGCCTTCTGGTAGGTCTGTTACACAATGAACATGAGCTTGTGTCTGTGGCCTCGAAGAGCAGTGGTGTATAAATAGCATGCTCAAATCTCGCTAAGGAGCTTTCCCAGCACTTCTAAAACACTTCAGGGAATCCGGTACCACTCACAGAGTATTCCAGGGACCGGGAGTCTTTCTCACTAATTCCCCCTACGGCAAACACAATGATGAAGAGTTTTCAGTAGACTTTGACAGTTAAAAAGCAAGGCTTGTGAAACACATCTTCTGTTCCGATGACATTGAGAATTTTAAAGAGGGGCTAACCCCCCGTTGGAGGTGTAATAAGCTTGGAACACTTGTGTTGAGGAGAAAGTATTTGAACGTGTGCAGAAGTGTCATGTTCTCTGTGGTACTTTTCAAACATTTCTTTGTGTGTATGACCTAGTATACATTTATTACTGTGGACTAGTTAATTCGCTTAAGCTTCTAAGATCTACTTTTCATTCGTGTTGTGTCTTCTATATAATTTAACCAAAAAGCCATCATACTTAATTCCTCTGATTTTGACCCCATATTGTATTTAAGACCTTCTTTCTGATAAAAAAAAAATCAACCTCAAACATGAATTTTTTCGGGTGTCGTTTCTTCACTCTTTTGTCTGTCTCTGCCTCCCTCTCAGTCGGGTGTTTTTGGAGGTAGACCCACGCCATCCCCCTCTCATAAAGAGCCTTGTAGAGGAACAGATAGAAGGACTGCAGTATGTGGGAACAAGCTATGATCTTACCACCAGGTCAGAATGACTAAAAATCACACTTTTAATGTAATAATAGGTGTGTGTATTGAGTATATAGGTATATTTATCCTGAAACTATGTTATGTTGCATTATGTTACTGCAGCCAAACCAGACATTTGAAAACATCTTCATCAACTAGTGTTAAATATTTGCACCATCCTTTCTGGTAGTGTTTCCCAACTAACATTTTTGAGAAATGTTTGGTTGTGCTGTGTGCTGCCCATGACTCTGCACAAGTGTCATATGAGGCCAGTTTTGTGTGACAGCTCCTTAGATTAGCACCCTTGAGACGCACCATCTTGCAGAGGTCTCAGTGACTCCTAGAAACACCTGCAGAATGATGCAATAACGTACACCTTTACACCACACATGGTTTATTTAAATCCACCAGCCAATAAATAGAATTATTATTATTTCTACGCAAAAACAACTCCCTTCCAAATTCCTGGTTTTCTCATAACATTATTAGATAATATTCTCCAGTGTCTAACTGTACGGATGAGCACCACTGCATTGATTCTGTGTTGTTGTTGTTGTTGTTGTTTTTCTAGGCCACGGTTCTGTGTCCTAAAGAAGAATACTAGGTAGTCTGTTGAAGGCCGGGTGTCTGAGTGGTCGCTTCGGGGTTAGAGCTATAGACTGTGTAAGAGTGAAGTCCAGGCTGAAAGAGCAGGGGAGATGACGCACACCGCGGAGGAGAGCTGATATGCCTGTCTGGATGGACTCTGAGGATTTGTTTTACTGGCCTTCTGCTGGGGTCCAAGGCATGCACCCCCCCCCCCCCCCCCCCCCCCCCCAGTACTGATCATTCTAGAGCTGAGAATGGTGCAGATTGTAATTCTACAATTTTACAGTGAAATTGCAGACCAGCCATGTGACTCCATGTTACTTTTTTTATCATGAAGGGTACTAGACGATGCAAATGCATAAAAAAAAATTTATACTTTGAAGCTATGATAACTAAGGTACTTAGCAGGGGTTTCCAAGCCCTGGAGAGTTGCACAGTTTTGTTACAACCCTGAACTAGCACACCTGCTTCTGATACTGAGAAGCTACTGAAGGACTTTATAACCTGCATCAGGTGTGTTGGATTAGAGTTGGAACTGAATTCTACAGGGCAGCAGATCACCAGCACTGCGCTTGTCCACCCATATTCAACAGCTTTTTATAGTAGCCATCACTGGACTTTATGCAAAAGTCCAGTTTCTATGGAAATAAGCACCGCCGATATTCCCATGGCTGCTTTGCTTCCTGAGTGAGGTCATCATCCTGTTCCTTTGACCCGGCTGTGCGTTCCATGGTGCTTTCACAGATGGAAAGGGTAGTTCTGCAGATACTCGAGGAGTGGGTTTGGTAGAGGCAGCATTTTGGGGCACTTGGTGGCTCTGTTGATGGCCAGTCGTGTAAGATGCTGTAAGGAGGGAAAGGCTTGAGGCCTGTTCAGTGGGCGTTTGAGCTTGAGAAATACGCTGCAGTCCGGAGGCGCCGGTGGGGCCGTGGCGTCGCTCTCGTCCTCGCCCGCCCCCTCCTTGCCCTTCCCGGAGCCCACATAGTGCTGCACGAGGCTGGGCACGTTGGGGAAAGAGTGGAGCCGTGGCCTGGCCGGAGAGCTGGAGTCCAGGCGGAAGCGCCCGCGGCTGTACTCAATGCGGACATTGGTGGGTCCGCGGACTGTTTTGACGGACAGGGTCAGCATGTAGAGCGGGTGACTGCTGTCCCGAACAAGGAATGTGCCCTCTGGTGCCCCCTGCAGGACGGAATGGGCCTCACCAGCAGTGATGGCACCCCAGTACCATCCTGGGAAAAAGAAAAAAAAGTGTAACCATTAATCACTAGTACTGAAGGAGAGAACACGAATTATGTTAAACAGTAATGGCGATCTTTCACCATTCAATTTCCATGTCTCTGCTGGTTGTGTGATGCGATTGTATTCTAGACTCTAGATAACACTCATAACACTCATATGTGTGCTGTGCCATTGTTTCTTAACACATTGTTGAGAAAATAAGTTTTTTGCTTAGCAATAATATTAGCAATAGTATATTTTGCTCATTAGTATGTGTGATATTAAAATTAGATATGATTGCTGCATGATATGTTTTAAAGCTATACATTTTGAGAAGGGCAATTCAGCTTTTAGTTGCATCAGAAAATTCAATGGTCTAAGACAAGTGTTAGACTCTTGTGAAGTGTCTGTGAAATATGTTCTACACTGATAAGCTCCACAGAAGGTGAATAGCAACAATTGCCTGTAATGACACCTTATCAGGCTGAGACACTGGGACCATGGAAGAGCACTGAGGGGGTGGAGCCATACCATATATAACTTACATGTTACTAGTAACTTTCAGATCTCTCTGGTGTACATGTTTGGTGTGTGTGAGATCTCCTGAGATATATCTTAGTTATAATAAAGGCCTTTTGATATTGCTATAAATTTGGTCTGTTGTTCCTGACATCCTCCTCTGCATCAACGAACACGCTGGGCTAAAGTGGTTCAAAGAAGTGTCCAGCCCAACAACATGTACATCTAGCTGTAAATGTCCTCGCTTGTATGAATTTTAAAACGATCTGGTGTTTGCCTGAGCATGTCAAGGGTTTGTACCTGATGCATCAAGATAACAGAATGTGCTGCCATGTGGCTTTAGTAATTATTACATTTAAAATTTAACTAGGCTTCTCATATCTTTCCATTCAAACGTAAAATACAGATGTACTCACCCCTGGACGCAGAGAATCATCGTGAGAATCGAGCCTACAATCTGATTCCTAAACGATTTCAAAGTTATTGTGGCTGTTGTTGCCGTTAGTTCAAAATTCACTACGACCGCGTTTCTTCTTCACGCCTAAACGATCCTCGGTACCACGCTGTCAACTCCCTTGTGAAAATGACCCACGTTATAAAAGGACGCTTTAAATAATTACAAAAGGATCTAAACTGCATGAATCGGCAGCATACATGGTTTGGGCAAATGAAAGGTGTCACGCCAGTTAATATCCTAAACCCCAACACGGTAGGGTTTGGCTTGTTCAGTTCGACTGAATTCCAGCGACGGCGTTTCTCGGAACCAGCGCGTGTACCAGCTCCTCTGACGCGCTCGGCAGCCAGTCCCACAGACCGTGTGAATCTTTATTTCTAGGATACTACTTCATATCGTGTTTTTTTACAAGCTCAGAAGACTTCAGCATGGTTTTCTTACAGTGTGGGACCCTGCTTGAGTTTTTTTTTTTTATAGATAATGATACGATTGCGGGTATTACCTAGGGATTTGCCGCGAAAACGTTCTAAGAATTTCCAGGCATAGAGAGAAGGTACAGTAGAGGTATAGAGGCAGGTAGCCTGCCGTAAAAAGCACCCCCTTGTAACTCGGTCTTTGTTGATGGTAGGTCAAATTCACTTTAGAGTTACATAGTTAAGACCAATTCTTGTTGATTCTATGAGTTTCATGCATGTAGCACCACTGTAGCCAAATTGGGGGGGGGGGGTGTCTTTTACGGCAGGTGGCCTGCCGTAAATAGCACCCCCTTATAGCTCTCACTTTTTGTTTGAATGTTGTTGATTCTAGCTCAAAATAATTGTAGCCATATAGACACAACCAACCAGCTTTACAGATGCAACACCATAACTTTAATATAAAATGTATATGCATGTCAGTTAGAAAATACAGAATAATAATTTTATAATTATATCTCAGTATTAAATACACTGCTCAAAAAAATAAAGGGAACACTTAAACAACACAATATAACTCCAAGTCAACCACACTTCTGTGAAACCAACCTGTTCAGTTAGGAAGCAACAATGATTGTGAATCAATTTCACCTGCTGTTGTGTAAATGGAATAGACAACAGGTAGAAATGAGAGGCAATTAGCAAGACCCCCCCTATAAAGGAGTGGTTCTGCAGGTAGGGACCACAGACCACTTCTCAGTACCTATGCTTTCTGGCTGATGTTTTGGTCACTTTTGAATGTTGGTGGTCCTTTCACACTCGTGGTAGCATGAGACGGACTCTACAACCCACACAAGTGGCTCAGGTAGTGCAGCTCATCCAGGATGGCACATCAATGCGAGCTGTGGCAAGAAGGTTTGCTGTGTCTGTCAGCGTAGTGTCCAGAGGCTGGAGGCGCTACCAGGAGACAGGCCAGTACACCAGGAGACGTGGAGGAGGCCGTAGGAGGGCAACAACCCAGCAGCAGGACTGCTACCTCCGCCTTTGTGCAAGAAGGAACAGGAGGAGCAGTGCCAGAGCCCTGCAAAATGACCTCCAGCAGGCCACAAATGTGCATGTGTCTGCACAAACGGTTAGAAACCGACTCCATGAGGATGGTATGAGGGCCCGACGTCCACAGATGGGGGTTGTGCTCACAGCCCAACACCGTGCAGGACGCTTGGCATTTGCCAGAGAACACCAGGATTGGCAAATTCGCCACTAGCGCCTTGTGCTCTTCACAGATGAAAGCAGGTTCACACTGAGCACATGTGACAGACGTGACAGAGTCTGGAGACGCCATGGAGAGCGATCTGCTGCCTGCAACATCCTTCAGCATGACCTGGTTTGGCAGTGGGTCAGTAATGGTGTGGGGTGGCATTTCTTTGGAGGGCCGCACAGCCCTCCATGTGCTCACCAGAGGTAGCCTGACTGCCATTAGGTACAGAGATGAGATCCTCAGACACCTTGTGAGACCATATGTTGGTGCAGTTGGCCCTGGGTTCCTCCTAATGCAGGACAACGCTAGACCTCATGTGGCTGGAGTGTGTCAGCAGTTCCTGCAAGATGAAGGCATTGAAGCTATAGACTGGCCCGCCCGTTCCCCAGACCTGAATCCGATTGAGCACATCTGGGACATCATGTCTCGCTCCATCCACCAACGTCCAGGCCTCCATTGGTTAATAAATTTGATTTCCATTGATGATTTTTGTGTGATTTTGTCAGCACATTTAACTTTGTACAGAACAAAGTATTCAATGAGAATATTTCATTCATTCAGATCTAGGATGTGTTATTTGAGTGTTACCTTTATTTTTTTGAGCAGTGTATAACAGGATCCACTGCTGTCAGGCCTCGTCAGTACATGGTTTTTCTAACAGACAAACAAGCACAGCACTCACATACAACCCAGTATGTGTCGAACACAGGACATACCTATCCATGCCTTCATTGCAGCTGTTGTTGATGCTATCAATCAATCAAAACATTACTTAGTAAACGTTGGCATATTAAAGTCACTACCTTTTGGTAATCACATCGCTGAAACCATCGTTTTTGTACATTATGCAAAACTACATTTTCCTGTGGCGCCCCCTGCATCATCAATCATCAGGTTTTTACACTCACACAGACACCGCAAATTTTTATTTTAGAACGAAAACAGTAAAATAAGTATTAAAGGAACAAATAAAAACCAGATGAATTATAAATATTACAGTATAACTAAATATATTGCTCAAAAAATATTTAAAAACTATTTTAGATAAAGTAGTGCAGAGAACAACTTCTAAATAATAATAAATAAATATTGGTGTAGTGAGGTGGAGGGATATGATGGTGTAAATATTAATAATAAATAAATATTGGTGTAGTGAGGTGGAGGGATATGATGGTGTAATGCTGCCTCACTGGAACGTGATAAGGTTGAGAATGTGTCTTCTGGTGGACCAGGATGTGTAGAAACAGGATTTAAATATATTTCAAAAGTGCATCTGAAAGGAACAGAGGAGTAAATATGTGTTTTAATATATATTTATTAAAAAAAACTTGCTGAGCTAAGCTAATAGTAGCACCTACTAGGATTGGGCAGTATGATGACAGTATTGTAAAATTGTGGCAGTATATTAACCACGTGACGTGACGCAACGTGCCAAATCTGTACTTTGAAAAATTTGGCGCATTCATTAAAAATATCTGTGGGCGGGGTCAGCAGTTGGAGTTCACTGATTGGTTGTGGAGTGGCGGTTTTCACTAGGATCATACAGAGGGGAAAAAGCCATAATGACGACGAGTGCTAGTTATGAGTGAAGCGAACTGGTTTCAAAGAAAAACACCACTGCTACAGCAACATTTTGGATTTGTTTCAAATTAAAAGGGAGAGTCAGTAAACCTATATGAGTCAGTGTGTAAGATCTGCTTATAAAAATTCTCCGCCAAAGATGGAAACACATCAACATGCATTCTCATATTAAAACGAAGCTCCCTTCAACAACATACAGTATAGTGTAATTCACCATATTATATTACCTTTGGTTTCTTCCTCCTCTTTTCTCATTTTTCTCCTCTGGGCACCAGAGAACTTCGGTCTTTTTGGCATCTTTCCGGAGAGATGTCACTCACTCTGATGTTGTTTTTTCCCCACAGAGAAACAGTAACGTGGTGCGCAGAGCAAACAGGTTGAGGGTCCTGCGCTGGTGATGGATATCGTGTGCTATTATAATTATTAATTTGACTAATTATTAAACAATGAAGTTGTGATTATGTGGACTTTGCTTGTTTTCATATTTATGAATTGTTCATTTGTGAATAAATAAATAAACAAATAAATATACAACCTTGCTACCCATATCCATATCCCAACATCACACACACCAAACAACTTCTCTTCAAGTACTATCCTTACCCCACCTAACATCAGCCCTTCTTAGCCACACCCACTGACTAGATCTCTCAGCTACTGCTGAACAACTCCTCATCAATGCTCTCATCACACAGCCTCTAAATCCAAACTCAGCCAGCAGTCTTGTGGCAGACTTCGCCACAAAACCCCTAGCCCCTACCTCTACAGGTCTAATATATGCTTGCCAGCCCCGCTCTCTTACCTCAGCCACCAAATCTGCATACTTCAACCTTTTCCTTTCATATGCTGCATCAACTTCATCTTCAAATGGAACAGTTAACACTATGAAATACACTATCCGCTTACAACACAACATCTGGCCTCAAGGTTGTGACTACAATACACTCTGGGACCTGTAGCTACTTTACAGCCTACATCAACCAACAGTTTCCAATCTCTTGCATCGGCCCACTTACCGCCAACTTTTGAAGACTGCTGGCTCCTTACTATGCTGCCCCTCACACACAAACCTAATTACTCTATTGGAACTAGCAACTGGCATGCCATTAACTTCCAACCGCTTCTTATCCAGTGCACCTGCCAATGATTTGAGTACCTGATTATGCCTCCATGTGTAACGTCCCTGTGACAAACTCACCTTACATGCCGACAGGATGTGCTTCAATGTACCACTTCCTGCACATAGCTTACAAGTTGGATCCTCACCTAACCACTGCCCAAGGTTTTGTGGAGTTGGAAGCACATCATAGGTAGCTCCCACAAGAAATTTTATACGGCTTGCATCCAATGCCCATAACTCTCCCCAGGTGATTCTCTTCTCCACACTGTCCCATTTCATCCACTGTCCTGCAGCTTTTGCCCGTCTTACTTCCTCCTCCTGCTCTCGAATAAACCAGTCACCATTCGCCTTCTCTTAGGTGATGTGGCCTTGCTGAATGCCCTCCATGTATCACCTGACCCTAGTCCTTCCCTCTCATTTTGCACCTGCTCTACAACATCTCTATGCTCCAATGCCCTCTTTGCTGCCTGAGTTGCCTCTTGGGAATTCCACTTTCTTCCTGTATGAGTCACTGGTGCCGCTGCTTTGATCAGTGCATCTTTCGACTCTATTAACAACATTCGTAGACAACAACATTGGTATATCTTTATCTATAAAGCAATACTTGGCAAACTTCCAATATACCTTTGTAATCTTCTGTCTGTTAGCTCTGGTCCATATCAGCTTCACTCTAACAAGTGGTTGCTTTTTAATGTACCACGAGTGTCAACTGAATTAGGAAAATTGGGGATGGAATAATCTACAAAAAGTGCTTAAAATAGAAACACTCATGTCCTTAAATAGATTTAAAGCTGCCTTAAAGAATGTAATGATGGAGACTTGTGCTTGTTCTTCTTGAGACCTTTTGTATTTTTATATTGTATTTTGTATTTTTATATTGTATCTGTGGTTTGGCTGCTACCTTGGCCAGGTCTCTCTTGTAAAAGATTTTGAATCTCAATGGGAATTCCTGGTTAAATAAAGGTTAAATAAAATTAAAAAAAATTTCTTGGCCTACCTTGGCACATTTAAACTCCTCAACTAAGCTTGTTAGTGGCAGTTCTAGCACTCCTCTCCCAAACCATGCCACACTACTAAGACAATGTGGAACCCCAAGCCATTTACTTACAGCCTTATT
The DNA here is from genome assembly GCF_052324685.1 of Brachyhypopomus gauderio. Taxonomy (NCBI): domain Eukaryota; kingdom Metazoa; phylum Chordata; class Actinopteri; order Gymnotiformes; family Hypopomidae; genus Brachyhypopomus; species Brachyhypopomus gauderio. The sequence goes on from NC_135218.1 coordinate 11,852,734, forward strand.
AACAATCCTTTCTAGCCTCTCAACTTTAGTCATCAGAATATCATACACTGTTAGTGGCCACTTTAGACGAGGCAACAATCCAAACTGCAAACACCATAACTTTAATTTACCTGGCAAAAATGACTTTTCGATACTATTAATAGCCTCATCCATTTTCTTCCTTAAGACACTCGAGCCCCACGTCCGCTGCCTGTGCGTCACTATCAGATACAGTGGACTGGACGACACGAGTGAAAAGTGAAGCCTCCGTGAGTCAGCTGCCCTCTAGTGGCTGGCTGCAGTACAACTTTTAACCCCGCCCATTCCCATGTAAGTGAACGGGCCGGACAAGAAACTTTGAATTTTTATTACACGTAAAATAAGTTTTTTGAGCAATTATATTTTATATGTGTCCGGCGGCCATCTTGGTGGCTTCAAAAGTTCACAATGGGAGTCAACGGCGACGTACTGTCCATTATATATACAGTCACTGGTCACTGTGCAGAGCAGATATTGTGGATGAAGATGCATGTGCAGAACACAGCTGCACACTCAAACATTCTTCAGACCAGCACCCGTGTAAGGCACGACGTGGCACAAACCCAGTCCTTTCACGACCGTGTCTTCGCTTTCTGAACAGAAATGACCACACAATAGTTTAAAATCACTCAGCAGACAATCTGACACATCACTTCAGAAATTACAGATAATTATGTTAGAGAGGCCTATATTGTGCTTTTAATATGAATTTCAAAGTAAATTCACGCGTTGTCACGTACTTTGTCATGGAAGCCAGGGTCGCCGTCATGGGCGGCACGGGGCGGTGGCCACGGGCGGCCACTACGGGGGCGGCGGCCTCGGGAACACTGGGGGCAGTGTTCGGGTGTCACCGGCGTCTGAGGGACGGGCGGCGGCGTCTCGGGCGGCGTCTCGGGCGGCGTCTCGGGCGGCGTCTCGGGCGGCGTCTCGGGCGGCGTCTCGGGCGGCGTCTCGGGCCGCGTCTCGGGCCGCGTCTCGGGCCGCGTCTCGGGCCGCGTCTCGGGCCGCGGCACGAGACGCGGCATGTGCGGCGGCTTCACGGGCGGCGGCTTCACGGGCGGCGGCTTCACGGGCGGCGGCTTCACGGGCGGCGGCTTCACGGGCGGCGGCTTCACGGGCGGCGGCGGCTTCATAGCCGGCAGCGGCGGCACGTGCAACGCCGGCACGTGCAGCGGCGGCACGTGCAGCAGCGGCAGCACGTGCAGCGGTGGCACGTGCAGCGTCATCAGGGGTGGCGAGGTCACGGCGAGCCGGGTTTGCCCGCGTGGCATCACGGGGAGCCGGGTTCACCTGCGTGGCGGCCTGGGGAGGTCGAACACAAAAGCTAAAGACATATTCCCCATAAAATTACCTGTCTCCGCCCCTACTACAAATAGTTAAAATGTAACCGAAGAGCTAGGATACCATCTCAAAGGAACTTGAACTTACGGTCATCAGATGCAATTGTAACGAGGGCGTCCTCCGGACCACGGCGGCGGTACGTGCAGCGATGTCATGGCGAGCCGGGTTCACCCGCGCGGCGGCCTGGGGAGGTCAAAGACAAAAGGTAAAGACATATTCCCCATAAAATTACCTGTCTCCGCCCCTGACGTAAAACAGTGCCGCTTACTTCATGATAGTCATTTTGGATAAATCATTTACACATTCTATTTTGCAACAACCTGAATTGTAATTAGACCTACTATAAATAGTTAAAATGTAACCGAGGAGCTAGGATACCATCTCAAAGGAACTTGAACTTACGCGCTCCAGACGCATTTGTAATATCATGACCGGCACCCTCTGGACACGGGGCGACCACCCGTACTGGAGGAAATCGAAGCATTCGTGAAGGGCGACAAAGGCACGGGCCGCGTTACGGGCGGCTGCGTCACGGGCCGGGTCATAGACCTGTCTCTGCCCCTGACGTAAAACAGTGCAGCTTACTTCATGATAGTCATTTTGGAAAAATCATTTACACAGTCTATTTAGCAACAACCTGAATTGTAATTAGACCTACTATAAATAGTTAAAATATAACCGAGGAGCTAGGATACCATCTCAAAGGAACTTGAACTTACGGTCATCAGATGCAATTGTAACGAGGGCGTCCTCCGGACCATGGGTGGCGGCCCCGGGGACACGGGGTGCAGCCGCGGGCGGTGGGCATGGGCGGCTGCGTCACGTGCGGATGCGTCACGGGCCACGTCACCGGCCTCGTCACCGGCCTCGTCACGGGCGGCGGCGGTACGTGCGGCCATGTCATGGCGAGCCGGGTTTGCCCGCGTGGCGTCACGGGGAGCCGGGTTCACCTGCGCGGTGGCCTGGGGAGGTCAAAGACAAAAGCTAAAGACATATTCCCCATAAAATTACCTGTCTCCGCCCCTGACGTAAAACAGTGCCGCTTACTTCATGATAGTCATTTTGGATAAATCATTTACACATTCTATTTTGCAACAACCTGAATTGTAATTAGACCTACTATAAATAGTTAAAATGTAACCGAGGAGCTAGGAATTAAGGTACCATCTCAAACGAATTTGAACTTACGCTCATCAGTTTCCTCACGGCCCAATTGATTACGTATATCCCATGAAACATTGCTCCGCAATCATCAAAAACGTCGTCCGTCGTTTTAAACAGCGGCCGCTCCTTTTATAGTCACTTTGACTGTGACGTCACCAGTGTTGTCAGTAACGCGTTACTTAGTAACCAGAGACCGTACGTGACTCCCCGATCCGTACACTCTGCCCGATCCGTACCGAGCATGCGCGAGAACATGTGCGATTGGCCCAGGGACGTATCGGGCAGATATTTTGCGCATGCGTTAACGACACGGGCAGATATTTTGCGCATGCGTTAACACTTTACGACACTACTGGATGCGAAGTAGTAAACGGAGTGTGTCATTGTGAAAAAATGAAGGATTTTAGATTTTATGGCGAGTTAAAGGAGTATATCTCCCACGGTTTATTCAAACCGAGTTGTGATAAAAATATGCGACGCGAAATTCGTCGTGTCTCTGAAAATTTTATAGTTAAAGGTAAGTTAAATTCAAACCATGTTCTCAAGTTAACAGTCGGTCCTGTCGTGGAATCCCTGATAGCACATATACGTCTCCAATACGTCTGGAAAAGGTCGTAACATCTTAAATGCGTCTGTTCCATTTGGATTGATCTTACATTGGTCTTATTATCATCGTGTTGCAGACGTCTACGCATATACGTCTTCCTTACATCTTCACCTGATCTGCAATTTGACAGCTAGCACACTTACATCTCCAATACATCTGGAAAAGGTCGTAACATCGTGTTCCATTTTGAATTTAACCAATTTAACCACGCCGCCTACTTTCGTATTGTAGCAGCGAAACACCTCAACAAGATTGTTGGAATCTCCGTGGCGAGTTTAAAGAGCTAGCGCGAGCTAACCAATTAACGGACACTCAACTGTTTTGTGAGCTATAGCCGATGACACCGACTACTCCTGACCTGTTCACCGTTTACAAAAGTAAGTAACTTTGCTAACTGGCTAACATTTACTGTCTGTGGCCAAATTTCCTGAAGAACACTACCGTTCGTTTTTAGGAGCAGTTTTTTTATATTCATAGCTAGAAACTTGTCAATTCATACTAACAAATACAATTATATTATTAATTTAGCATTAACTGGCTGCCGTTTACCGCTAACAACGTTAGCGTCACTGTTAGCATATTGCCTTAAGAATGGTTATCGCCGGCTAGCCATTAACCTAGCCTCATTTTAGCTTTGGCTAACGCTAGGAAACACACTTGGCTTGTCTTGGCCTGTTGTGAATAAGTTTGAACAGCCGTGAATACAAATATGCAGAATCAATTGAGGCACTAAAGGGCCAAAATGATCAAAATTAATTGTATTGGCAAAATGATTTAGATCATAGAACTAAATCACATGCTGAGATTAGCTTTGTGTGTGTGGTCTTTCATGACGAGGCTGAAATTTGTTCCTTATTCGCCAGTGTCTTATTCGCACTTTCCCACCTTAAAAAATAATGCGGTAGTTTCATTATGTCGCCGCGATAGAATGTATTGTACATTTCTATGGCTGTATCTCCTGATTCTTACATCGTCTCCGGGATCTGACAAGCTGGTTTGGTTGACCACATAAGTGACTGTATAAATCCAGAAGAAGAAGGTTTTTTACTGTAGAATATTTTTACAATCATCCCGTGAAATTGGCATGTCAGGCGATAGAATGTAATGTGCATACAGTGCATTGGTCTTAGTTTCTATGGCTGTATCTCCTGATTCTTACATCATCTCAGAGATCTGACAAGCAGGTTTAGTTGACCACATAAGTGACTGTATAAATCCAGAAGAAGAAGGTTTTTTACTGTAGAATATATTTTTTTATTGACCTGTGAAGTTGGCATGTCAGGCGATAGAATGTACTGTGCATATAGTGCATTGGTCTTAGTTTGTATGGCTGTATCTCCTGATTCTTACATCGTCTCAGAGATCTGACAAGCAGGTTTAGTTGACCACATAAGTGACTAGGGCTGGACCCGGATATTCGGTCATTGAGTAGGTATTCGGTTTTTAATTTTGGTATTCGAATATTCGTGTTTTTTTTTTGTTTTTTTTTTCTTAGCTCCGCCTCACTCTAACTTTACAGTTCCGTTCAGGTTAATGGCGGTACAGTGGGGAAATTAAGTATTTAGTCAGTCACCAATTGTGCAAGTTCTCCCACTTTAAAAGATGAGAGGCCGATAATTGACATCATAGGCAGACTATGAGAGACAAAATGTGGAAAAAAAATTGAGAAAATCATTTTGTCTGACTTTTAAAGAATTTATTTGCAAATAATGGTGGAAAATAAGTATTTGGTCAATAACAAAAGTTCATCTCAATACTTTGTTGTATATCCTCTGTTGGTAATGACAGAGGTCAAACGTTTTCTGTAGGTCTTCACAAGGTTGAAGCCCCAAAGCATGATGTTGCCACCCCCATGGTTCACAGTTGGTATGGTGTTCTTTGGATGCAACTCAGCATTCTGTATACTGTTAACAACTTCAAAAAGGTGCCATTAATACAGGTAATGAGTGGGGGAAAGAGGAGCCTCTTAAAAAAGAAGTTACAGATCTGTGACAGCCAGAAATCTTGCTTGTTTGTAGGTGACCAAATACTTATTTTCCACCATTATTTGGAATGGAAAGTGTGAATAAGACACCGGCGAATAAGGAACCAACTTCAGCCTCGTTCTTTCATGTAAGGTTTTCAGTCAGTTTGCCAGTAGATGGAGGCCAAGTATTACCATACAGATATTATAGTGACAAAAGACATTTTAGTGAATGAAAAGGTTCATTTCTAGTCAGGCAGTGCACTTTTTGTTATGAGATGTAATTGGAAAGTTATTGACCTCATTGATCTCAATCATACAAGACCCATTACTTGTCTGTATTCTGCACAACAGGATTGCAGCATGAGTTTTTATAATTTAGGTTTTTGGGTACTATAGCGACCCCGACAGGGTCATTTATGTCATGTCTTTAATGAACTATTATATATTTAATCTTTACACAACTTTTTGGGTTTTAGGTAATCTGCATTGCAGCTCATGTATTCACAATAATGAACAGCAATGCAGATGACCTAAAACAATCCAGCAAGTATAAATCAGAATCAGAAATACTCTATTGATCCCAGGGGGAAATTGCACTTGTTACAGCAGCAACCTATATAGGTATAAGCACTCCCAAGAAATAATTTACAGCAATAAAGAAAATTGCAATATGCATATCTAAAGATACAAGGACTTATAATACAAAGCAAAATATAATATATAAAATTATATTATACAATAAAATATGACTGTACATGTGGGCGGTGTCATGTGATAATAGAGGAATTGTAAAGTCTGATAGCCACTGGTAGGAAAGACCTCCTGTGGCGTTCTGTAGTGCATCTAGGCTGAATGAGTCTTGCACTGAATGTGCTCCTATGGCTCATCACTGTGTGATGAAGAGGGTGGAAGCCATTGTTCATGATGGTCCGCAGCTTGGACAGTGTCCTCCTCTCAGACACTGCCGTCAGAGAGTCTAGCTCCACACCCACAACATCACTGGCTCTTCGGATCAGTTTCTTGAGTCTATTGGCATCTGCCACCCTCAGCCTGCTGCCCCAGCATGCCACCATGTATAGGATGGTACTGGCCACTACAGGCTCATAAAAGATCCTCAGCATGGTCCTGCAGATATTGAAGGACCTCAGCCGCCTCAGAAAATAGAGACAACTTTGGCCCTTCTTGTAGAGGGCGTCGGTGTTCTTAGTCCAGTCCAGTCTGTTGTCGATGTGTACGCCCAGATATTTATAGTCCTCCACAATGTCCACACTGACCCCTCTGATGGAAACAGGGGTCACCTGCATTTTGTCCCTCCTCAGGTCTACCACCAGCTCCTTTGTCTTCGTCACGTTGAGCTGTAGATGGTTCAGCTCACACCATGTAACAAAGTCGTTCACCGTCGCCCTGTACTCATCTTCATCACCCCTGCTGATACATCCAACTAGTGGAGAATCATCAGAAAACTTCTGGAGGTGGCAGGTCTCTGTGCAGTAGTTGAAGTCAGTGGTGTAGAGAGTGAAGAGGAAGGGAAACAGAACAGTTCTTTGTGGGGCTCCCGTGTTGCTGACCACTCTGTCTGACACACAGTGTTGCAGACGTACATACTTTGGTTTGCCAGTCAGGTAGTCAACAATCAAAGATGATTAAATATATAAAAGTTCATTATCTAGAATGCCATATATTAAATCTTGAGGCAGACAAACTGATATGACAAAAGTATATGATCAAATATATATAGTTTATGTCTCTCCCATAAATATTCTGGATCCCTCTCAAAATACAGCTATAAACAAGATTATCACAAGTAGCATATGACAATTGACTCCAAACATTTCATGGTATAGTGACTAACAATGTTCAGAATGAAGATCAAGATGCATAAAACCTATTATTTCTTTGTCAAAGTTAAAGTAATCACCAAGTCTAACATGGCAAGATTATTAACTACAAGTCCCAAAGTACTTTTTTCTAACACTCAATAATTGTCTCTTTTTGTGCAGGTTGACTTGCAAGACAGGTGCCGCCTTCATCCAAAAAAGGTATGAATTGAAAATGCAAAAGTTCCTTTAAATGGTTATGACAAAACAGACTGAATATGACAATGTTTTGTATGTTGCTTTATTGTGTAGTATGTCTTGCAGAAAACCATCTTATTGGACAATTAAACGAAGAGCGAAAGAATGGGTTGATAGAGACATACAGTCAATTCAGGCAACAGAGTGGGGGCAGAGCAAAATTTAGAAAAAGAAAACAATACAATAGGTCTAGATGGCGATGATAACATGGAATTCATGGACTGCCAAAGTACTGTGTGTGAGACAGTGACTATGGTTCCTGTACTAATGATTTATCTGAGTTTAATTCTGGATCTGACTCTGAAACGGAGTGTGACTTTTTACAGGATGAACTTGCGAAATGGGCAGCTGAGCACCACATTACGCACAATGCCGTAAATGCCCTGCTATCTGTCCTTGGCAAGCATCACCCAACTTTACCTAGAGATGCTAGGACACTATTAGGTACAGTGAGGTCAGGTGAGTTTGCAATTCAGGAGAAAGCTGGTGGTCAGTACTGCTACTTTGGTGTGCTTCACTCAATCTTGCACATTCTACAAAAAAAACAAGAGGTTACCAAACATTTGAAACTTCAAATCAACATTGATGGGCTGCCACTTTTCAAAAGTTCACCAACACAACTATGGCCGATTCTTGTAACTGTTGTAAACTTACCACACCATGAGCCTGTCACAATTGGACTGTTCTGTGGTGCAAGAAAGCCTGATTCTGCAAGTGAGTTTCTGGATGACCTCGTATCAGAGATAGTTAAACTGGAAGATGGGTTTGACTTTGAGGGAATCAGGCTATGCTTAAAGGTCTCCTCTGTGGTTTGCGATGCACCGGCACGTGCTTTTGTTAAGTGTGTAAAAGGTCACACAGGGTACCATGGGTGTGAGAAATGCACACAGGACGAAGTTTACATGGACAACAGAATGACATATCCAAGAACGGACATGCCACTCAGAACCGATGAAAGTTTCAAAAATAAGACAGATTCAGATCACCACCTTGGCATTTCACCTTTAGAAAGAACATCTTCAGGAATGGTATCTGGGTTCCCTCTTGATTATAAGCACCTTGTGTATTAGGTCCACCTTGTGTATTAAGTTAGGTCCTCTCACTTGCAGGCTGTCTGGGTTTCAGCAAAATCTATTAACAGAACGACTGCTGGGTGCTCAGAGCTGCGTGCCTCTAGAGTTTGCACGTAGACCAAGGTCTCTCAGAGAAATTGACAGATGGAAAGCCACAGAATTTAGGCAATTTTTATTGTACACGGGTCCTGTTCTGCTCAAAGATGTACTGCACACCGCAGTGTATGAACATTTTCTGCTTCTGTTTGTGGGAAATTTCATACTTAGCAATAATAGCCTGATCGAGGACTACTTGGGCTACGCCAATTACATATAGGGTCTTTTTGTGTCTCATTTTGGAGAGCTGTATGGCCCTAAATTTGTCTTCTACAATGTTCACAATTTAGTGCATCTTGCACAAGATGTAAAAAACATGGTGCTCTCGACAGCTTCAGTGCTTTCCAATATGAAAACAACCTGAATAAAATTAAAAAGCTCATTAGGAAACCTAGCTGTCCTCTGAGTCAGATTGTAAAGAGACTATCCCAGAAACCATGGAGTGACAGCATGGAGAAAAAGACAAGGGTGACAAAAGAACATACCTCTGGTCCTCTTTCACCACCTTCCTGTGGTGCAACACAGTACAAAGAACTGGCAACCTCACTCTTCACTATCAAACTTGACCAAGCCAACAGCCATATATATTTTTTTAAGGTTATTTGTAGATAGTACTGCAAGCTACACATCAAAAGGTTCGGATATGTTCTAAAATAGTAATATACTTTTAATATTTTGTGATCAACAATGAGATCAAAAATAATTTATTAGATCATAAATCTAATTTTCGTATTACCTAATTTTATGCCGCAATATCTGATAATGAAAAATTGATGTTATAGATAATCATTATTCTTGATGCGCTACATGTCATGGTACAGAGGGCCCATACCGTGAGATGTAGAGCATCAAGAATAATGATTATCTATAACATCCATTTTTTTAATGAAAACATTGATTTCAAGCTTTTGAATGGCTGTCTAGATGGAAGATTATTTATTTAGGTATTATCCGACAGAACACATTTAATTTTCGGGTCTGGGGTCTGGCTTCACAGTACAGCTTACAATGTACCTCATAAGGCTGGGCGATATGGAGCAAAAATAATATCTCGATATTTTTTAGCTGAATGGCGATATACGATATATATCTCGATATTTTTTCTTCCCAAAAGGTAATAACAAAGAGGCAGTAATAAGTCAAATCTACGTCCCAAATGAGTTGCGCGAAGAAGAGAGGCAGGACAGGGCGGAAGTTGTTAAAAGAGAAACTCAAGTAAATTCACTATTCACAGTGTTGTGCGTGACCGAGTTCAAAAGAACGCATTCATTGAACACGCTCATTTTTTCGTGAACGTTGAACTGAACGAAACACATTTTTAAATAACTTGAATGTGAATTAGTTCACATTGTGTCATGAACGGTAGACATCACTGTAAATGAACGTTGGAATTTGTTTCCATTGAAAACTGAGTGACATCTGTTTTTTCTTTTGAAACGCAACGAGAGAAAGTTCCTCCCTTCTGTATTCTCGCTGGTGCCGCTTAAATCATGCATCACCAGACAGAAATGGTTTTGACGTTGTGTGCGCAATGCATTGTGGGCAACGTAGTGTCCGCATGAGAATAGTTAACATACTGGCTAGTTAATAACATACTGGCTTCCGCACGACCTTACCCGTGATGAATTGCAGCAGAGCGGGGTAGGCATAGCACTTATAAGAACGTATAGTGATTTCTAGCTTGTAGTTGTCACGTCTGGCTCCGCCCCCTTCTAGTCTTGTCGTTTTTATGTTTTCCTTGTTCTTGTTACGCCCCTCTGTTTCAGCTGTTCCGTGTTAGCTTGTCTTAGTTTTACAAGTGTGTGTGTGTGTGTATTGCCTATGTCCAGACTATACCTTGAGGGATCATTGTCGTTTCTTTAGCTCCTAGTTGGTGTGTATATGTCCAGACTATACCTTCAGGGATCATTGTCGTTTCTTTAGCTCCTAGTTGGTGTGTATATGTCCAGACTATACCTTCAGGGATCATTGTCGTTTCTTTAGCTCCTAGTTGGTGTGTATATATAGCCTATGTCCAGACTATACCTTCGGGGATCATTGTCGTTTCTTTATTTCCTAGTTGGATGTGCACGGTATTCACGCCTTATCTGTGATTCGTGGTTTTGATTAGCTTCGTGTTTGTGTATGGTTAAAGTCTCTGTTCCATTTTCAGGTTCGTAGTGTTTTAGGTTTTCAGTTCATGTTTGGTCTCCGTGTTCTCTAACGTGATATCGTGCCTGGCAATACATGTATGTTCTGTTAGACTTCGTGTTCATGTATGGCCGTTACTTGCTTCCCGTGTGTTTGTTCATGTCAGTGTATGTAACAATTAGTTGTACTCTTGTGTTTGGTCTAGTTTTGTGCCCTTGTCATTTCCGCTGCCTTTCAGTGTATTAAGCGTTATTTCTCTATTCATCATGCCACGTCATTCGTGGTCCACTCGCGTGTCGTCTGCAACTGTAAGATGTGAAATAAAATCTAATGAGATTGTACTATCTGCTTCGCATTTGTGTCCGCCCCTTGATTGCGCAACAGCCAAATCGTGAAAAAAGTATTTGAATATCTCACGAAAAAAAGTAAAATTAACTGAACTTTGAACTATTTCATAATTAAAATTGTGAACTTTGAACGTGAACTGTTCATGAAATACTTCCACACTACTGATGTAGCTCCTCGTTTAGGAACTAAATCATTCACAGTGTGAGCACTGCTGCTCTCTCCGCTGTTGGCCATGTTTATTTTGCGCGCTGCACGCACAACCTGCGTCCTTGCGTCATAATGTCGCGATATTGCGAAATCCTATCGAATAAAGAAATGTACCGGTATTTTTGTGAACGATATTATATCGCCCACCCCTAGTACCTCATAGTGGAGTTTATTAAGGAGGGGCAAACTGGACCAGTGGCAAAGTCCTGGTACATGGATGGGTTCTCCTGGTGGCCTCCCTATAAAGATCAAAGCCGACTTTTTAAAAAGTGTTAAAAAAGCTGAGGTTCCCCAGCCAGATAAAGGGTGGAAAAAACACAGTGTGCGAATCCTTTATGAATCAGGTAATAAAGACATGCATATGTTAACATATACAATACAAAATATTATTAGGACCTTATCATAGCATGACAGATGGTTCTTTTTCATGGCTGTCATTATTTCCCCCCAGAATCATTTGATAAGGTTTTTTTCTAAATGGAAAAAGTCGTGCTATACATCAGATGTTAACTCTGACACAGAGGTTCTAGGAAAGAGAGTCAGCAAGTAAGCTGTGCATTCTATACAATTAATGTTTTAAAACAATTCTGTGATAGAACCAGTTATTAACATACTTTTACTTGTAGAAGAAAAGTATACTCTTCATCGGACAAAGATGAAATGCCACCTATGAAAAAACAAATTCCTTCTGCCCCAAGACCCCCAGCCCCACCACAGACATGTAGATGTCACAGTGAGGTGTGCCCCCTACTGGCCGCCTCCGTCCACAGCGGCTGTTGTTGTTGTTTGGTGACGTCATGTGCGTCCCTCAGGTGGGCGGAGCCCGTGATCCGTCTTACCTGAGGGTCGTTTGTTTGCCTATATATGTCTTGTCTTTGTACCAGTTGACCGCTGGTCATTATATCCTTAATTTGGATCTTTTGCACGGGTTTTGGTTTGCACACTTTCTATTAAACCATCCTTTTTCCCCTGAGACTTGGTGTGATCGCTTCCTTTTAGTTGCTCACCCCTGCCCGTCACAGAATGACCAGCCACCCTTCGGAAGCCGCCAGTCTCTTTTTCTTTCTCCTTCGTTCGTGGTCATGTCTCGTGGTAAGTGTTTGTCTGCGTGGTGTTTTGTGAAGTGTTCCGTCGTGCTTATGTGTTGTGTTTGTGGCACGGCGAGGACCAGGGCTGTCTGCCCTGGGAAAACTCTTCGTGTTTGTCGTTTGTTTGTTGGAAGAGCTCCGCCGTGCTCGTGTTGTGTTTGTGGCACGGCGAGGACCAGGGCAGTCTCCCTGGTAAGCTCTTCGTCTTGTGTGGTGTTAGTGTGTCCAGGTGAACGGACGTGAGGATCTGTGTGCGTGCGCGTTTGTTATATGTTAAGTGTTTTGTGTGTGTGACGCGGTCGCCGCTCGTCACTGTCGCCTCGCTCCCCGTGTGTCGTGTGTTTTATGTGGGGAGCGACTGCGACTCTGAGCGGCGCGTCACTGTCGTTTATGTGTAGTGCACACAAGTATCGGTCCCGTTCGTTCAGTGTCTGCACACTAAGTTCTGTTTGTCTAGTCTTTGTGTGCATGTTTTGTCCTAGCGTGTTGTCAACTGTTAAATGTGTAATTCCACGCATGCTCCTCCCCTTAAATGTGTGTTTGGGGGGGGACCGGCTGTGGTCCCGAGGGCGTCGCTCCCGAGGGAGGCCCTGAATACGGTAGGGCGCGTTTAGAGCTGTTTGTAGTTAATGTTACCACCACAGTCACTACTGTACAATAGCTAGCTCTTAGCCTTGCTAGTTGCTATTTAGCTGTAGCCATAAACACAGCATGAGCAGCGATGACGTGCTACACATTTTGTGCAGTTACGCTATATTGTTGTTGCTTTCACGGGAATGCTTGTGTTTAATATTTGTTATTTTTTACGTTCAAGATTCCCCTTCCACTGACGAGGCGAGCGGAGTTGGCGGAAAATGTTTCCTTTAACCGGGCTTTCCTCGGGGTGCTTGGCGAACTTGTGAACACCATGCAAGACAGACGCCAGTAAAAGCACACAAAATGTTGCTTGTAGTACTATAAATATTTATTTCATATAAAGCTATACGTATATATTTGCTTTTTGCACTTTTTTTAGCTATAACTATATTATTTACATATGTTGTACTTTAAATATCTATATTTCATAATAAAGTTTGATTTCATTTGATTGTATGACTGATGCTTTTTATGCAGGGTGTGTTCAGCCTGTTTGAGTAATACCAAATTATTATCAATAATTAGAGCAACCACATACAATAATGAAGATAAAGATAAATAAGATACAATAATGCTATGTGTTAAGGGGCATCGACCGGTGTTGTGGTCGCATACAAATGATGTCACGACACTACAACCCGCGCGCCAACAGCGACTCCACCCACATTGTGGTGGTCCACCATTGTAATGGAAACACAACGCGACCGTACCGTTCCGTTGCGAATCGACCTGTATCGAACCGTACCGCGCCAAGCAGGCCCTAATGGAAATGCGCCATAAGAGTTAATGTGCCTTACACCCACTTTTGGGCAAATGTTCACACAAGTTGCCCACACGCAGCATTGGCCAAGGAGCCAGTTTTCCATCTCTGCACCTGTTCCCTTCTGTACTCTCCCCTCCCACCTTCCTCTCATTATATTTGAGATGTAATGAAAAATCCTTAATCTCTTACTAACTTAACAACTTCTAACCTGGAGGGCCCTGGCTGGGGCTGAGTTTCAGGAGTGCTGGGTGGTGTCTCTGACAAAAGCAAAACTATGGCCCTGGACTTTGCTCTGGCTGCTTTTTTTTGCCTCTCTCCACTTCTTTCTTTTTGCCCTTTTTCTTTCTAGTGTCTCTGTCCTTCTTCCACCTGGCCCTCTCTTTTTCAAGATACTGTCTTCTTCTGTCAGGGTCAGCATCACGTCTGACGTTTTGCTATTTCAGCTCCTCTTTGACTTATAACTAAAACAGATGCAGGACACCCTTAAACCAGCAGTCTGACTTTAATTGTTATTGTTAACAAGAGGTGTGTATAATGTTATTTTATTACGTTATTATTGTCATTATTGTCACAAAACTATCCACCTGTCCCCCCTGTCATGCATCATGTCCACCCTATCAGGGAAGTATTAATGACAGGGTGGACAACGATAGGGTGGACATTTTCAGCTAAAATTTGCAATTGCTAAGCACATGGGGGCCCCTCAGCTAGCAGAGTTAGCAGTAGTGAAGGTGACCTCAAAATAAATATGACAATATTTAAAAATTTTGAAAAATAATATTTTTAAATATTTCTCCATGATAGGGTGGACATGTTAAGCTCGACACCATGCAACAAGAAAGACAATATGAAGAAAATTGTGAAATTAAGGTGTAAATACTTACTGATAAGGGGTCATATGTGTCAGCCATCACTGAAGATCATCAAATTGGTGGTCGTGATGTCACAGATGACATCAGCTACCGCATTAAAGGGCCAGTTACAACATAATGACAGGGTGGACACTGATTTGAGGGACATGCATTAAATACTTAATATTTATATTAAATATCTGTTGGAAACTACTAGAATTACCCATTCATGAAAGTTCTTGTCAATAATAATAAGACCACAAAAAAATTATTTTAATTTTGTTTAATTTAATGACTTATTATACTCATAGCTGCTCCCACTATTGTGAGAGGGACATGGCAAAATTGCCTACACATACTTAAAGAAAATAGTACAAATTAATAAAAAATAACTCCCAAGATGGTAAATATAGTATAGATATATATGTGTTAATGATTATACATTCGTAATAAAAACTCAAAACATCATTATTTTACATTAAATGGAAAATAAATGTGTGATTCTGACTGGGACCTTGAAAGGCACTTTATAATGATAATGACCCCATTATGCTCGCTTTGAGGCAGACAACACCTCCCCTGCTGCCAAACTCGATCAGGAGAACCACCCTTTTACCATCTATGTGTCCGAGGTGGCCAGATCCTTTATGTCCTTAAACCCACGCAAAGCTCCGGGTCCTGATGGCGTCCACAGCCGAGTTCTCAGAGCATGTGCCAGCCAGCTTGCTGGGGTCTTCACCAACATCTTTAACCTCTCCCTAAGTCTGTCAGTGATTCCCACATGCTTCAAGAAAACAACGATTGTCCCAGTTCCAAAGAAACCAGCCGTCACCTGTCTAAACGACTACCGTCCTGTCGCACTTACATCAGCAGCCATGAAGTGCTTCGAACGGCTCATAAAATCACACATCTGCTCTATTCTTCCCTCCACCATAGACCCTCAACAGTTCGCTTACCGACCCAACAGATCCACAGACAACGTCATTTCACTGACTGTCCACAACGCTCTCACACACCTGGACAAAAAGAACACATATGTTAGAATGCTGTTCATAGATTACAGCTCAGCGTTCAACACCATCATTCCAGCCAAACTCATAGAACTGGGTATCAGCACACAGCTATGTAACTGGATACTGGACTTCCTGACGAGCAGACCCCAGGTGGTGAGAGTAGGAAACAGCTTCTCCTCTACTCTGACTCTAAGCACTGGTAGGTGCTGAAGAGGGTGGTGAGGACAGCAGAACACATTATCGGGAATAAACTACCTGCCATACACCAGTCTCGCTGTTCAAGGAAGATCCACAGAATCCAGAAGGACAGCACTCACCCAGCACATGGACTGTTCACCTTACTGCCATCAGACAGGAGGTACCGCAGCATTCAGGCCAAAACGACGCTGTCAATAAACAGTTTCTACCCACAGGCTATCAGGCTTCTAAACAAAGTGGGCAAATAAAGACAATAATTAATATAAATTCTGCACTGCAATCGTCTTACGAACTTTTTTTTTCACTCACTGAGCCACTACCTCTATCAATGCAACAGTCACTTTAAAAGATCACAGTCACTTTAATACATCTTGTGCAATTTTAGTTTTGTTTTGTGTACTGATGTGTATATAATTGCATATAATATGTCTGTATATATATTGTACAAATTTGATTCTCTATGTTATCTTTCTTCTCTCTTTTCACTATTATATTATTAAGCTTCATTATTGTAGAGTGTATCCCTAACTCTCACCATAAGAATTTCAATGTACACATGTCCCATGGAGTGCAAATGACAAATAAACTTGAAACTTCAACTTAAACGCTTGTCGTTTGAGTCTACCCTGTGCTTTAGCCCATGTTAGAAAATAAAAACACGTGAACCCTGGTATTTTTACACTCATTTTCGCTGCTGATGTATTTATTGGTTCATTAAGGCGTAATGGTTTTGACTGAGCCATCTGGAATGGCGAAAACGGTCTCTCGCATTTAAAGCCTGGTTTATACTTTTGCGAGCGACCGTAGCGCGCGACTCCGCCCACCTCGCGCAACCCTGCACGAGCGGTGTAGACGTTGTTCTCCGAAACGATAGGTGGCAGTGGAGAATAAAAAACCCCTGCAAAACCGGTGAAAGAACATTTTTACCTGACCAGAGACCGTATATATATACACATCAGGCATCAAACGTAAATATGGCTTTGCAGTGTTGTCTGAAACGATACGTTAACAAATACGAGCCTCTTGTAATTCCAGGACGAAACATGAGAGAACGTGAAGACGTTAAGATTGGGCGTTTTGAAAATAAACAACCATTAAATAATGTGATAAAAAAGCGAATTATTTCGATTCATTTCGAGTATATGTATAAATATTTAACTGAATTAAGTTTAACGTGCTGGGAAATATTGAAATGGACCTTTAAAGTGACGAACAAGTGCTTTAATTCCACCTTGTAAAGGTGTATGAACCCGGCAAACATGACTTTGTCCATCGCGCTGAAGCGCGGCGCGCGCACGAAGTTACAAATTTCAAGAGGTGCACGACCTCGCGCACGGGCGGAGCCACAGCGATTACGTCATTTTCGCCGCAAGTATAAACCAGGCTTAAGGATCTGGCTCCATACATTAAATCCATTGACAAGACAGTCAAAAAAAATGTAATGGATTTTACTATATTTTACGGAGCCCGTAAGGTGACATCATGTATAAAAAAAATAATAACGCGTGGCCACGACTTACTAACGCGTGGGAACGAGATACTAATGTCGCCTTACCCACGCGGCAACAAAGTTTATTTTTTCACAGCAAAGCAAGCAGATCCCAGGGATGTTCGCGAACTGACTGCCCAAGGAAAGTAAACCTGGCTTTATATAAAGTAATACTTAATTATCTTGTTCGCATGCGTTAGTAAGTCGTGGCCACGCGTTATTATATTTTTTACATAATGTCACCTTACGGGCTCCGTAATATTTTATGGAGAGAATTCAGTGCCTATTCGAAAAGTAATCGCTACTAGGCAAAAATGGAAATGCAATCCACAAAATGCATTGCTTTTCCATACAAACATGCAGAATACGTGCCACAATGAAATGCAAAAGCACTATTACATTACGTTTCAATGCACTTTATCTCTTTATTGAAAAACAATACACAAGAATTACCATTCAAAACCAAAACGCTGAATTTGTGCCAGAATTGAATATAATACAGCTCGAAATGTAATCACGGCACCGAGGTATTGCTTTTCACCGTACGGTATTTCTGACATAAATGTCTCCTTTAAATGTAATGATCACGAGATTGATTTAAACACTGATGTGATGAAAACATGCCACAATGAAAAGTAAAAGCTCCAGGATTTGTATTTAAAGAAAGAAACGCTGAATTCGTGCCAGAAGCCACCCTGAAATACAATGGACTGAACGTCATTGTATTCTATTGTGTGTCTCTGCGAAGCTGTATTCATGCCAGAATGAAATCTAATCACAGTCCAATAGGAACGCTCGCCTGAATTTGGGGCGGGGCTTAGACTCCAGTCAGAAGCAATCGCTCATAGTTGGACTTGAAAGCAGCAGAAATGTCTTTTCACGACAGAATAAAAGGAAATAAACAGTCTAATTGGACAAATTGAGGCTGGTGCAGTTACAGACGACTACGTGCTTAACTTAATTATTCCCTATCTACCAACCTATCTACAACTCTAACCATCTATCTACCTATTAATCTACCTACATCTCTCTTTCTATCTATAACCATTGTGTCCTATCTATCTATATCTCTATCTCTCTATATCTCTATGTCTCTATATCTCTGTCTATCTCTATCTCTCTCTCATTTCCATGTTAACAGCACCTACACCACAACAAGGGCAAACAAGGTGGAACATGCCCAATACGTACACATGGCCATCTCAGGACACAAGACAAGGCCAGGATGTTCTTCATCATACAAATGGTGAGTTTACCTAAAACTTTACAAGCCATATACACACATGCACCTCCTTGTATCTATGTATACTGTCTATTTTATCAGCTCCATTTTGGAGCATGTTATAGTTTTTATAGATATTTGTCAGTATGTATAAATAAACACTCATATTTACAATCACTTCTTAGATTACTAAAATTAATGTTTAAATAAACCTTGTACTGTAAACAGCACACACTGCACAACAGGGACCCTCAAGGCGGTTCATCAATAATCAGTGCACATGTAAGTTTGGTCTTTAAGACAAAGTAGTTTATAAATTGCTTACAATGAGTAAAAGGATAACTTCTATCTTATTTTTGCAGCTGTAGACAGAACAGTGTTAGAGGCAGTGAGAGAGATGGACCTGAAGATTACTTACCTCACATCACTTGTTGAGTTTCTTGTGGGTGGCTGGCGAATTTTGCCCCCACAACAGGTCCAGGATGAGGAGGAAATTAAAGTTTTTCCACTAAATTCAATGGAGGCCCTAGAAGATTTAGAGAAAAGACTGTTAGACAATGGGCTGAAGCAGAGGATGGTAACTTCATTTATAGATGATTTCCCATTACAGTTTTTCTCAGTCGATTTGGTTCATTTCTCAGATCAGAATTGAAATTCTCAAAACTGTTCATTCAGTCTCCACATCACCTAATCACTTGTGCACATCATAATTGCATTTCTCATTGTGTTTCACATTTTGCAAATGTTTTTGTACATTTTGCAAATGGACATGGACAATTGTCTGTTTTTTACATTATCAATTGCTTATGTTATGTTTATTAAAATGTATTGTACGGATTGTCTGTTTGGATTGTCTTACTCTCCAAAACATTTAGTCTTTAGGTCATCGCCTTGGTCATTGCATGCAAAAGTGCTGAACATGTTGTCATAATCTCTAAGGCATCATTTTACTTTTTTTTGTTGTTACATTTTGGTAATTTTATCCTAACTTGATTAAATGATTCACATGTGAACATTCAGTTACAGTAAGAAAGGGAATTTGTGAAGGTTTAGATCAACCAATAGTTTCAATGGTTTTTGGGATTTGGACCCATAGTATTGTTAACCTTGTAAATCCTGTAAAGCGCTTTGTGACAACATATGTTGTGAAAAGTGCTATACAAATATATTTGATTTGATTTGATTTCAACCACAGGCCAGAGGTGCGTCTCATGAACTGTTACTGTAATTGGCAAACATTTTTAGATGCTAAACATTGCAGTATCACAAAGTCTCATAATGGAAACACGAGGCCATGTACAGGGTGAACAGCCAAGAAGAGGACGAAGACTATGTGGTGTAAGGCTGAAGGGACAAAACAGTAAAATAAGGGCAACAATTGTGGACCATGTTTTACATGTAAGTCATGGTCTCACAATGGCTGAAGCTGGTCGCTGGGTGCAGCTGAATATTGGAAGAACAACTGTGTCTGTGTTCAATCGTTCAAACATTTCATAGAGAAAATGTATGTAAATTCAGAAATGTGCATTCTGCTGTAATGCTGCACACTGACATTACAGTAATTCTGACATTATAAAATTTTGTGTATTGCATTTTTGCATTCTTATACCATATAGGACATAAAAATGAGCTCATAGGGGTGGCAGAGGTTCCATTTTCTGTATTTTCTCTGGAGGTTGTATGTGCTCAGGTTGTTTTGAATGTGTAGAGTAAGTTTCTAATTTTGCAGTTTTTCCAGTCAGCTGTCTGTCTTTTCTGAGTTTCAATCAGATTTGTTTTTGTCAACAAATTGCAGTGCAAACAATACAGTCAAACAATATTGCTATACAAACTTGATTCCAGGCCAATTTCTTTCTATCAGTCTCCCACATGTGTAACTTTTGTGTTCTTTGTATTTTGTGTGTAACGTAGTATTTAATTTGATATACCACAGAATATTGACTGAGAAAAACTGTAAATCAAATCTAGCTACCACCAACTCTCTGTCTCCACAAATATGGACTTGTGCTAACGGGCCGCCCAATGGAGAATGCATTACCTTTTGAGTCTTGGTCCTCCCGAGGTTTCTTCCTAATCCCCACCATCATATGGAGTTTTTCCTTGTCACTTTTGGCTTGCTATTTAGGGAACTGGACCCATACGATTGTAAAGCTGCTTTGTGACATGTTTTGTAAAAAGCGCTATATAAATAAATTTGACTTGACTGACTAGCTAGCTAGCTATCTATCTCTATCTAGCTATCTATCTCTATATCTCTGCAGAATATCTGTCAATATCTAAACATTTTCTAAAAAGAAGTGCAAATATTTTAGCCAAGATTGTATACAGTTTTATATTATTAGTAAAAATCTTCTAATCACTTACTTTAAGTCAATACAATAAATAAGATATTAACTGATTTTAAATAAGAACCCTGATTACTAAATGCAAAACATAATGCTATGTTATGAAGTGTGTCTCATGTTACGTACTAGTAAGGTTACACAACAGGTAAAATCATCCTACCTACATTTTCACTATAAGCACGTTCTGGTAAGGTTAGACAACAGGTAAAATTATCCTACCTACATTATCATCACTATAAGCACGTACTGGTAAGGTTACACAACAGGTAAAATCATCCTACCTACATTATCATCACTATAAGCACGTACTAGTAAGGTTACACAACAGGTAAAATAGTCCTACCTACATGATTGTCGAAAGCACGGTATAATTACAGGATTTATAAAGTAATATATAATGTATTTTAACATATATACGCGCTGTGGTTGAGCATCTACATTATCGCCGAAAGCACGTTATAATTACAGGATTTATAAAGTAACATATAATGTATTATAACGTATATACGCGCTGTGGTTGAGTATTTCGAAACGGTAGGACAAATTTTTACGGTAGCACAAATCCACAGATATATCTGTAAATTCGTCCTACCGCCGTGCTCTGGACAATGACGTAATTTTTCATGCGCATGCGCAGTACATCTGGTAGGTCAGTTTGACCGATAGGATAGATTTTTTCATTTTTTATTGTTGATTTTCTGTTAAATAAACATGTTAAAGGAAAATCCCTTTGACTTAATTTTGTTTTGGGGTAATAATAATATTAATTAGTTACATAAAATAATATATCAATTTTTCCAGTGTAGATTTCTGTTTGAGTCTTTAGGCTTCTTAATGGCTCATACGATCTCGCTGTTTATGTATTTCATAGCTTTAACTTGGGGAGGAAGAAGAATATAAAATCTAGCTTTAAATGTAATTTAATCTAAGAAGGTTTGATTTTAAATGCCGCATTCAGGTATTTTCAGATGCTGCATTTTAGCTATACTGTACATATGAGCAGGGTCTGAGTGGGTCACTTTTTCAGCCCGGGAGATTCATGTCCAAATTCGGCCCAAAATTATTTTTCCCTCCCAATCGGCCCAAACTAGAGATTGACATGAGCCGGCCCATCGGGAATCCTCCCGAATCTCCCGATTAGCCACTCCGGCTCTGCATATGAGTCTGGATTGCAGCGTATGAACGTCATTTTGGCATCCAAGCCTGACGTTTAAAAGATGTACTGCAGATGAATAAACACTGTATTAAATAGTCTAGGAGAGATCTCATAAGCGTCTCCGAGATGCAGGCGCGATCATGACGCAACCAGATGGGTCTGGAATGCATCTGCTGAAGGTCTTTCACGATCCACCAGAGACGTATTGCCGATGAGCACACGCTCTATTAAATCTTTCGCACTGACCATTACCTTCTGGGTGGTAGGGCGTGGTTCTGCTTTTCTCAACCCCATAGGTCTCAAAGGCTTTTTAATAGTTCCCCCTCAAAGTTACGGCCCTGATCTGAGTGGATCCTTCTCGGAACCCCATACACATAGAATCATTTCTCAGTGAGTATTTTTACCATTGTAGTGGCCTTTTGATCAGCCACTGGGTAAGCTTGGGTGAACTTGGAAAACATGTCCGTAACGACTAGTACATTCTCCAGTCCATTACTGGCCCGTTCCATAACCGTGAAATCGATGGCAAGGATTTCCAGGGGCCTAGTAGCCAACAAGCTACCCATAAAAGTTCTCACCTTAGGTTGGTTAGCTTTTGCCACAGAGCACCGCACACACTCACTACACCACTGCCAGACGTCATGCCACATCTTTGGCCAGTAGCACCTCTGCTGAACAAGATCAGTGGTATGATCCACCCCCTGGTGGCCATGGTTGTCATGCAGCCCTGTAAGAATCTCAGCTTGTAAGGCTGCTGGCAGCAATACCTGCAGGATTGCGTCTTTGGCTGATGGTAGCTGAAACTTCCTATACAGGACTCCTTCCTTCTCCACAATCCTATTCCATTGCTTTACCAACTCCCTCACCCCTGGCACTTCTTTCTTTATTTCCAGCGCAGTTGGCACCCGACCTCTTTTCCAATACACTGAAAATGCAGCAATACATGGATCTGCTGCCTGTAGGACATTTAAGTCAGCCTTACTACGGATGGGAATAGCATGTATAGCCTGAGATGCCACACATGGCATGTCCCCTTCTGCAACAGGCCCAGCTGTGGGAAACTCACAGGGAATGGAGATCCCTGCCATGCCTTCGACAAAAGAGGAGTTTGTAACAGTAGGAAGCCGTGACAGGGCATCCGCATTGCGGTTGGCTGTCCCAGGACGATACTTGATATCGTAATCAAACAAAGCTAACTGGGACACCCACCTCTGCTCCACCGCACCCAACTTTGCCGACTGCAAGTAACTCAACGGGTTGTTGTCAGTGTAGACTGTAAACTTGTGACCTAAAAGATACTCTCTAAACTTCTCCGTAACAGCCCACTTAAGAGCCAACAACTCCAGTTTCATGGAGCTGTAATTCGACATGTTACGTTCACTAGGTCGCAAGCCACGACTAGCAAACGCAATAGGTCGCAGCTGCCCCTCTTGTTCCTGGGATAGAACAGCCCCCAAACCTGCGTGGCTAGCATCAATCTCTACTACAAAGGGCAGAGTAAAGTCAGCATACCCCAACACGGGAGCACTGACCAACCTGCCCTTCAAAGCCAGAAACCCTCTCTCACAAGCTTCGTCCCAGTGGTGATCTATACGGCCCTGTCCCCCAAGCCTAGGTCGCTTCCGGGAACCCTCTAGGGTACCCACTAGTTTATGCAGGGGTGCTGCCAAGGAAGCAAACCCTTCCACAAACCGCCGGTAATATGATGCAAAGCCTAAAAAGGACCTTAGTTCTTTGACTGTGGATGGTCGATTCCACTCAGCAACTGCCCGAATCTTTTCTGGATCAGTGGATACGCCAGCGGCAGAAATCACATGACCCAAATAGTTAACTTTAGTTTGAAAGGAATTACACTTCTGCAATTTTAATTTCAAGTTGTAGTCCCGTAGGCGACCCAGGACCATCTCTAACCACTGGATGTGTTGCTGGAACGTCTGGGAGAAAATTACTACATCATCCAAGTACAATAGTAGTGCATGGAAACTCTGATCCCCAAATATGCGTTCCATTAGCCTCTGGAATGTGCCGGGCGCATTACATAACCCAAACGGCATCCGGTGGAACTCGAACAGGCCGAAGGGCGTACAAAACGCAGTCTTTTCCCTGTCCTGCTCTGCTACAGGGACCTGATTATAGCTGCTGGCTAAATCTAAGGTGCTAAACCACTTTGCTCCATTCAAGGCATCCAGTGACTCCTCTATCCTAGGCAGGGGGAATGCATCTTTACGGGTCTTGGCATTAAATTGGCGATAATCAACACACAAGTGTATGGACCCGTCTTTCTTTTGAACAACCACTATAGGGGAAGCATAAGGGCTAGTGCTGAGACTCAATTTTATTGTCTACCAGCTCCTGGATATGAGCTTTAACCAAATTGTATTGTGAAGGGGGGAGCCGCCGATATCTCTGCCTCACTGGGGCAGAGTCTAAGAGTGGAATGGTATGTTGGACCAACGTGGTACAACCTAGATCTCCATCATACTGACTAAAAACGGTCTTGTGTTTCTCCAAGAGGGCACAAGCTGTCTCCTGTTCCTCAGCTGACAGAGAAGGCAAACTAAGCTGGGAAAAATCACTGGGACCATTCTCTTCCCTCTGAACAGGCTGGATAGTGGCAACCTGATGTTGCTCGTCTCTGCAGACCTGTACGGTACTACCATTATAAAAAGACGGGACCACATGAAGTTCCCCTAGCACGACCTTGGGCTGGAGCCACCTATCTTGTGGGCCAACATTGACCACTGGTACCTGTACAACCCCATGCACCACAGATACAAAAGCAGATGGAATGAGGAGGTCACTAGGCAGCTTTCCCTCCATAAAAGACACTGGTTCCAACAACCCTGAAGAAAGAGCAGATCCCAACCCCTCACAACATGATGCAGACACTATTTTCATGGTACTTGCCGGTACTCGTACCGCTGGACCCCGCTGCACTCTGCCCATGCCTACTTTACCATCCTGTAAAGTCTGCCCCAACTGCTGGCATTCAGAGAATACGCGTTGCCACACCTGCCCTGCAGGCTGGGTCTTTAAAGAGTGGAAAAGTGCATTCCCATGTTGTACAAAAAGCTCATTGTAACATTGGCTAATGATATTCATCCCCACCAAACCAGGTGTAGAGTTATGAGTGTGAGTGTCAGCACCACTAGAGCTCTTGGTGATCAATATGCCCATTTTGGGCATAATCCTCCCCAGAATACATACATCCACTTCTAAATAGCCCAAGTAGGGTATATCTAAACCGTTAGCAACTTTTAACCATAACCAAGGGCAAGACTGAATAGTGTGCTGAAGTTGGCCTTGAAGGTGTTCTTCAAAGAACTGGGAGGTTACAGTGCTCACCATAGAGCCTGTGTCCAATAAACACAGCAAAACCACACCCCCAATCGTAACCTCCACTACCGGACACTTCCCAATCAGTTGGACTGCACTGGCTGAATCAACGCCCAAACCCTCCCCTCCCGACACTTGGGCTCATGTGTCGGGGGGGATCTAGTTTTCCTGCTGCTGAGAGATTGTGTGGTTTGACGCCCCTCTACTGCCAGTGTCAGTTCCCAACTCAGCTCTACAGAAACGGGCAATATGACCAGGTTGACTACAGCGTAAACATATAGGTCTCCCATCGGCTTGGAACCGGTATCGTGAGTCACTATTTGAAGGACCACCCCTAGAATTATTAGGCACTACAGGGGCCTCTAACCGTTTCAGAATAGCATCCAATTGGGTCTGTTGTCGTCGAAGACTTTCCTTTAACTCTGCCAATTCATCTGACGCCGGTGCACAAACAGCACTGGATCCTGCCTCGCACTCTGTTACGGCATAAGTGTTACAGGAGCGCACATGTGGCCGATGACTACCAACTGTTTCACCTTCTTCTACCCAGCGAAAAGCTTCACTGCGGATATCCAAGAAAGCTATAGTGAGGTGTGAACGAACCTGACGCCGTAGCTCCCTCCTCAGCAAACCATCACGCACATGCTCAATAAACTGGTCACGTAAAACAGAATCAGAGTTAGCAAAACAGGTAGAGTCACGACATTTTACAGCTTCCATTAGGGACATGAGAGCATGGGAATATACTCTCAAGGACTCTCCCTCACGCTGTCGCCGTTGGAAGAATTGGGTTTGAAGGCTAATGGAGGACTGAGCACACCCATACATGCTGAATAAAATACTAAAATTTTTCTCTGCCTCATCCCTTTCAGAGAGAGGACGGAACTTAACCTCAGCTCTTGCTTCTCCCTCTAGTAAGTCAAACACTATCAAAGCTTGCTCGGAACGAGGCACGGGACGTAAAACCAAGGACCGACGAACCTTCTCTACCCAGTCCTCTACAGATAGAGAGTCCACCGAAACATCCCCAGAAAACCGGGGACATCTCCTTTCCCTGGGCATATACACATAGCGCTCTGCTACCCCATTAGAGACAGACTGATTTTCGAGACCACCACTTGGGTTGGGGAACTGCACTGAAGAGCTACCTTTTCCTAAATGACCTACCTCTCTAGCTGTGGGCTGGTGAGTTGCTTCCTCCCTGAGCTTACTGTTCTCTGCCCGAAGTTGTTGGACCAGTTCAGTAAGTGCCCTCAGCTGCTCTGCTATATTTTCATCGGCCATGTTGGAAATATCAGAAGAGAAGGAGAAAAATTTAGAACTCTTAAGCACACAAAAAATACTTAATATACACAACAACACAGTATACACAGAATATATACTAATTTACAAAAAAACACAAATAAAATAGTTGCAGCCCCCTCCTGGAAGTTTGCAGTCGTCTCTGTAGGTCCCGATGGCTCCAATAATATCTTCAACCTGTGCTGGCCACTGTTTTTCCCACCACACTTAAAATACTGAGGAACACCACCTGATCCGCTTACTAAAAACAGTACAAAAGTGGAACAGCTTCCAATAACGATTATCCTGCTTGCAGCGCCAATTGTGACCGGGTGGAGGTTCCCACACCACAAATACCCAAATAAATGGGTTAGGCAAGCTGTTCTACACGTCAATAATTTTATTTAGTAACAAGTATTAAAATACTAAGATAAGACAAAGCATAGAACTAAAAATTATACACCGATGCGTGGGCAATTTAAATAAATCCACCGATTTCTAGTCAGTAATGTCGATAGAATTGCTTTGCCTATGATGTAGCTATATGAGCTTACTGCACTAGTTGTGCACACACAAAAATGTCACAACACCAAAGCTTAGAGCCAAAATAAAAGATAACACAGTAAAAACCAATGTGAAACACTCAAACCAAAGAAAAACCAAAGCTAGCATAAATTGCAGGCTTCATATAACTTATAACACGCACAGCTGGGCAATAAAAACACCTATGACTGACAATAGGGTATTGTAATCTGATGCCGCGTGCCCGTGGATAACAGCTGAGTATTACTACACAGAAAACAATTAAGAAAAATATTTAAAAAATGAATGCTACTCAAGCAGATACAAATAGTTCCTCCTACTCTAGTGTTCGCGTTTAAAGACAATGGTGGGAAAAAAACAGTGGCCTGCACAAGCCCGGCCTTGGTCCTTTATACAAGAGAAGAAAATTGAATTATTTTCTCTAGGAACAAACACTACGAGAGTAAGGTATCCTTACATGAACAATACAAGTAACCCGTTTAAGAAAACACATAAAACAGAAAACCTACCAATTAAAACACCTGGGAAAGGTGCACGCTTGGCCTGTTGAGGTGGTCCAGGTACGTCGCTATTCCACTGCGCTTCACATGCTCTAGACCGTGAGGTTGACTGGTCCCCACAACTCCCGAATAGTGAAACAAATCTACATATTAGCATCGGGATGCTACGCTCAACGCCTATAAGCAAATCACAATGGTTGGAGAGCCGTCCGGACCGGAGTGGCCTTCTATTCGACGGAAATTATGCTCAAGGTGTCTACCGCAGCCACTCGCAAATAATCCGGCTGGAGACCGGTTTCCGTAATACACTATATTCAAACACGACACTCCTGGAGACCAGAAACAGACATCACACACGCTCGCACCTGGGCCATTTAACCTCACCACCAGATCACGTGATAGATATTATTAAAATTGTGGAATATATTAAATAGAATTAAATTGCCGTGGGACAACTCCATTAACAGATTAAAAGCTCGCAAACAGTCCAGCCCTACCACACAACATTGAGCTCACGTTAAGGGCCAAATCTCTTGCTGCAGCTTATCCCACTGATCTGATCATGAGCTTGGCAGACGAACTTGTTCAGTTATTACAAATCATTCATTTCAGAAGAACAAAAATGCCCAAAAACAATGCTAAAGACCATGATAAATTTGGATTTACAGTCCACTTTCCAAATGTTTACATAGCACTCAGACTTTTTTTTGACTTTGCCAATAACAAACTGAAGAGGAACAGTCATTCTCCAGACTGGCTCGAATTAAAAATGAGCTCAGGATGAAAATGTGCCAAAATCGGTTGAATTCACTCTCCCTTCTTGCAATAGAATCAGAGTTTGTTAGACAGCTCAACTTTGATGAGTTAGTGGACGACTTTGCAAGAAGGAAGAGCAGAAAGAAACTTTTGTAGAATCCTTAGGTACGGTAGGTTGGCGCGGGGGTGGGGGGGTTGGAGTGTTGGGGGGGCCCTTTGCAAACTCCTGGCCCCGGGGCCCAGACCCCCCATAATCTGGCCCTGGGGAGATGTCACTCACTCTGTGGTGTCTTTTCCCCCCACAGAGAAACAGTAACGAGGTGTGCAGAGCACGCGGGGGAGGGTGGGTTGGCGCACGGGTGATAGGTGTTGTGTGTTGTTATTATAATAATTATTAATTTAACTAATATTATTAAACAATGAAATTATGATTATGTGGACTTTGCTTGTTTTCACATTTTTTAATTGTTCATTTGTAAAAAAAAAAAAAAAAAAAAAAATGCATGCACGCGAGCGCCCCCCTAGACAGACGGCGCCCCTAGCATTTGCCAATATTGCCTAATGGAAGGGCCAGCCCTGCCAGAGCATGCCAGAGAATGCCAGAACCAGAGCCCTATAGAGAGAGAGTCGCGTCAACTCCGTTCACTCCAATGGACCAGTTTTTTTACAGCAATGGCGGATCGTGGAGCCTGTCAATAGTTCCCGGAAGTTAGCAGCAAATACGAGCAGCGCAGTCAAACTGGAGCAGTGGACCATCTGTGATACACTTTTACAGGTTAGTACGCTTAAAAAATCAGATTGTGTATTATAAGGACATCGGAATCAAATTAGCATGTGCATTAAAATGTGAATTAAAGCATTTTAGTGAATTATCCACCTATTAATAAGCAGATTTAGGGAACTAAATCTATGCTAAGACAACGCGAATACGGTTAGCGAGATTTCACATTAACGACCGACAGCCTATTAATTGTAAATTCCTCTCTTAATGCCATTTCACCTAAACGCGATGTTTTTGCGGGGTAGCTAGTATTGGTTAAATATAACATTTGAGTGTGATTGTAGAGTGTGTTGGGTCGAGGAGGTAAAATGAAGATATCCATTTTGGAGTACCGGCTAACGTTTTATTTCCTTTTATTTTATTTATCTATCCTTTTATTTATTTTATTTTCCTTTTTATTTCGTTTTATTTATTTTTATTTTATTTTATTAACGTATTTCCTCAGTTTTTGAAACTGCTGGATATAAAATACGTATACTATTTAGTGTGATTAAGTTTTAAATATTCTATCACTTAAAGAAATAATATAATTATTAGGAGTTCATACTTATTATACCTGTGTCAACACTATAGCTGTGATCAGCAGCTATGGGCCCTGTCTTTACAGGTCCAGTGGTGCATCGTAGTGCAGGGGGCTTCCTCTTTCTGAGTGCGGGGCGATGTACAAAAATGGTGGGAACAGCATCTGTTCTCAGCCTAGTCTTGCCCTGTTTGGTTTTGATGAACTGGTCTGCCTCAAAATGTGCCTGCAGAGTGATGTGAGTTTACTCCTCACACATGACAACTCAGTTTTGTCTACCCATATACATATCCCACAGTGGGTGAATACACAGTATTAGAGAACACTTACTGGATACGTATACACTCATTACACGTATAAAAAACAACCAAGGATGTGCAACAAGTTCATATTCATATCACATCAATACTCATAATAATCATTTTCTCCTGTCTTTTTCTCCTCTCTCTCTTTAAGCCAAAGAACCATAGGGGATTCAATGGAGCCTGCAACTAGATAGCACCCTCACCCTGCACCCGAGTCTGTCTGGAGTCTTTGATTTTTTTTGTTCACTATTCTGTATTTTAATAAATCAGGCATTAAGCTTTCCAATAGTGTGTTTATTGTGAAAAGTGCAAATGCAGTGTTTGATGATTACCTCACATATATATTTGCTGTTGTAATCTTTAGTGAGGGTAAGATTGCTCCTGCTTAGTTGAGACAACCATTTTTTTCTCCTCTCAGTATCAGTGGGGAAACCATACATTTTTGCTCGATTGGAGCATCCCCATGCAACACAGCAAACCATGGTGGACACTACACAAACAACACAGAGGAAAGGAAACAGAAAAACTGCTTGACATGATATTAATATTTGAGATTATTAGAGATTTAATTAATTAATTGCTGTAAATAAGTGTGTATTAAAAAGACAAGATATATATAATTTATCAATGTATATGTCATATACTGTCTGGATGTAAATGTAATGTGTTTTAATGTACCCTTTTAAAGCATATTTCTGCACAATGAAGTCAAAGAAAATTTTCCTTCTGTCAGAAAATGTACA
The DNA here is from genome assembly GCF_052324685.1 of Brachyhypopomus gauderio. Taxonomy (NCBI): domain Eukaryota; kingdom Metazoa; phylum Chordata; class Actinopteri; order Gymnotiformes; family Hypopomidae; genus Brachyhypopomus; species Brachyhypopomus gauderio. Next base: position 11,883,285 of record NC_135218.1, read on the forward strand.
TTAGTCATTTAGATTACTTAGGTCACCAATACCATGGGATTACAGATTAATCTAATCTGAATTTCTCACCCCTTCCTGTCCCTTTAAATATATAAATGAACGTAATATATAACAATTATAAAACAATCAAAGCATTAAACAGCAATGTGCTCTAAAATTAGCCTAAAGTTGGTCGCCATATGTTCACAATAATCCTCAAATCGCAGTTCTGTCTATGTGTTTATGCGCTCAAATTGAACTTCCTGGAACTATCGGAAGTCTCCGTGAATCACGTGACCATCAAGCGTTTTGAACTTCCGTTGTCGCGACTCTCTCTCTATACGGCTCTGGCCAGAACATGCCGAACAAGCCGGAACATGCCACATTTCACCGCGGTCAAGCTATCCGCGCTTTTGCGATTCATCCGTGCTTTAAATCTTATTGCGCCTATATGCTTGATTTTACGGTATTTCGCTGCTCACCGCATACTAAGGCTGTCTAAGCACCGAGAAACACTTTGCTATTATTTAAAGAGCTTTCTCTACATTCATAAATACTTTACTTGATTTAACTAATTTACTTGCAACATTAAACACAATTAGTAATGTATTTCAATTGCTTAATAAACACTGAACAAAATAGTTTTAATGTTTGTATTTAGTCTATTGTAGGGCTCCACTACCAGCAATAATGGACTATTGCAATGCTGCAAATGTTCAGGGCAGGGGGTTACTCCATGACTATACATGTTTTTAATAAATCTAGTCCTTATATTTGTAATGATGTTTAAATGTTTGTTTAATTCTGAGACTGTGGTTTCCTATTTGTCTGAATATTCCCATAATGCCAAAAAAATCCTACTACCACCCAAGAATGGGTAGCCTTTGCTTATCCCCGGTGCAAATATAGACAGATTCTGCTGTACCATTTTTAAAAAATCCACATTGAAGTCTTAAATGTTGTTAGGGCTTGGAGATAAACTTAAATGACAAGATTTAAAGCACTCATGTAAATAGGCTCAATTTCTCGGAAATCTCCCATAATGCCAACACAATTCCACTGCTGCATGAGAGTATACACCCTTACCTATCATCACAGTAAGTATTAACAGGTTTCACTGTATCATTTCCTCATAAATCCATTTTAGGTTCACAATGCATTTAGGCGAATTAAAGCACTCATGTCAAATAGGCTGAATTAGGACATCAATTTCTCAGAAATCACCCATAATGCCAACACAATTCCACTGCTGCATGAGAGTATACACCCTTATCTATCATCACAGTAAGTATGAACAGGTTTCACTGTACTATTTCTTCATAAATCCATTTTAGGTTCATAAAGCATTTAGGCAAATTAAAGCACTTATGTAAAATAGGCTGAATTAGGACATCAATTTCTCAGAAATCTGCCATAATGCCAAAACAATTCCACTGCTGCATGAGAGTATACACCCTTATCTATCATCACAGTAAGTATGAACAGGTTTCACTGTACCATTTCCTCATAAATCTATTTTATCTTCATACCACATTTAGGCGAATTAAAGCACTCATGTCAAATAGGCTGAATTAGGACATCAGTTTCTCAGAAATCACCCATAATGCCAACACAATTCCACTGCTGCATGAGAGAATACACCCTTATCCATCATCACAGTAAGTATGAACAGGTTTCACTGTACCATTTCCTCATAAATCCATTTTATCTTCATACCACATTTAGGCGAATTTAAGCACTCATGTCAAATAGGCTGAATTAGGACATCAATTTCCCATAATGCCAAAACAATTCCACTGCTGCATGAGAGTATGAACCCTTTACTATGACCACAGTAAGTATGAACAGGTTTCACTGTACCATTTCTTTATAAATCCATTTTAGGTTCACAATGCATTTAGGCGAATTAAAGCACTCATGTCAAATAGGCTGAATTAGGACATCAATTTCTCGGAAATCACCCATAATGCCAACACAATTCCACTGCTGAATGAGAGTATGAACCCTTACCTATCATCACAGTAAGTATTAACAGGTTTCACTGTATCATTTCCTCATAAATCCATTTTAGGTTCACAATGCATTTAGGCGAATTAAAGCACTCATGTCAAATAGGCTGAATTAGGACATCAATTTTTCGGAAATCTCCCATAATGCCAACACAATTCCACTGCTGCATGAGAGTATACACCCTTATCTATCATCACAGTAAGTATGGACAGGTTTCACTGTACCATTTCTTCATAAATCAATTTTATCTTCATACCATATTTAGGCGAATTGAAGCACTCATGTCAAATAGGCTGAAATAGGACATCAATTTCTCAGAAATCACCCATAATGCCAACACAATTCCACTGCTGCATGAGAGTATACACCCTTATCTATCATCACAGTAAGTATGGACAGGTTTCACTGTACCATTTCTTCATAAATCCATTTTAGGTTCATAATGCATTTAGGTGAATTAAAGCACTCATGTAAAATATGCTGAATTAGGACATCAATTTCTCAGAAATCTGCCATAATGCCAACACAATTCCACTGCTGCATGAGAGTATACACCCTTAACTATCATCACAGTAAGTATGAACAGGTTTCACTGTACCATTTCCTCATAAATCCATTTTATCTTCATACCACATTTAGGCGAATTAAAGCACTCATGTCAAATAGGCTGAATTAGGACATCAATTTCTCAGAAATCACCCATAATGCCAACACAATTCCACTGCTGCATGAGAGAATACACCCTTATCCATCATCACAGTAAGTATGAACAGGTTTCACTGTACCATTTCCTCATAAATCCATTTTATCTTCATACCACATTTAAGCACTCATGTCAAATAGGCTGAATTAGGACATCAATTTCCCATAATGCCAAAACAATTCCACTGCTGCATGAGAGTATGAACCCTTTACTATGACCACAGTAAGTATGAACAGGTTTCACTGTACCATTTCTTTATAAATCCATTTTAGGTTCACAATGCATTTAGGCGAATTAAAGCACTCATGTCAAATAGGCTGAATTAGGACATCAATTTCTCGGAAATCACCCATAATGCCAACACAATTACACTGCTGAATGAGAGTATGAACCCTTACCTATCATCACAGTAAGTATTAACAGGTTTCACTGTATCATTTCCTCATAAATCCATTTTAGGTTCACAATGCATTTAGGCGAATTAAAGCACTCATGTCAAATAGGCTGAATTAGGACATCAATTTCTCATAATGCCAAAACAATTCCACTGCTGCATGAGAGTATGAACCCTTTACTATGACCACAGTAAATATGAACAGGTTTCACTGTACCATTTCTTTATAAATCCATTTTAGGTTCACAATGCATTTAGGCGAATTAAAGCACTCGTGTCAAATAGGCTGAATTAGGACATCAATTTCTCGGAAATCTCCCATAATGCCAACACAATTCCACTGCTGCATGAGAGTATACACCCTTATCTATCATCACAGTAAGTATGGACAGGTTTCACTGTACCATTTCTTCATAAATCCATTTTATCTTCATACCACTTTTAGGCCAATTAAAGCACTCATGTCAAATAGGCTGAATTAGGACATCAATTTCTCAGAAATCTTCCATAATGCCAAAACAATTCCACTGCTGCATGATAGTATGAATCTTTAACTATCATCACAGTAAGTGTGGACAGATTTCACTGTACCATTTCCTCATAAATCCATTTTAGGTTCATTCTGCATTTAGGTGAATTAAAGCACTCATGTCAGATAGGCTGAATTAGGAAATCAGTTTCTCAAAAATCTCCCATAATGCCAAAACAATTCCACTGGGGTGGAATGGTCAGGGGTAATCTCTTGACTTCTTGTAATTTTAACTTTTTCTTCTTCTTCTTCTTCTTCTTCTTCGTCTTTCGGCCATTCCTGTTTAGGGGTTGCCACAGCGGGTCAAACTCCTCCATCTGGCCCTGTCTTGAGTGTCCTCCACTGACACACCAGCCACTCTCATATCCTCTACCACTGCATCCATAAACCTCCTCTTAGTTCTACCTCTCCTCCTCTTGCCTGGAAGTTCCATCCTCAAGACTCTCCTACGAATATACCTCTCCTCCCTCCTCTGTACATGTCCAAACCATCTCAATCTCGCTTCTCTAACTTTATCTTCAAAACATGCTACATGTGCTGATCCTCTAATAAAATCATTTCTGATCCTATCCTTCCTCGTCACTCCAAATGAGAATCTCAACATCTTCATCTCAGACACCTCCATCTCCCTCACCTGTCTCTTTGTCAGTGCCACTGTCTCCAGTCCATACAACATAGCAGGTCTCACTACTGTCCTATAGATCTTTCCTTTCATTCTAGCCGACACCCTTCTATCACAGATCACCCCAGACACTCTACACTACCCTGCCTGCACTCTCTTCTTTACCTCTCTTTCACTTCCTCCATTACTCTGTACCCTCGACCCTAAATAGGTAAACTCGTCAACCTTCACCAAATCAACTCCTTGTAACTGGACCTGTCCACCGTCTGCCCTATCATTCACACACATGTACTCTGTTTTACTCCTGCTCACTTTCATTCCCCTGCTCTCCAAAGCATATCTCCATCTTTCCAAGCTCACCTCCACCTGCTCCCTACTCTCACTACAGATCACAATGTCATCAGCAAACGTCATAGTCCAAGGGGACTCCTGCCTAACCTCGTTCGTCAGTCTGTCCATGACAATTGTGAACAGGAAGGGACTCAGGGCTGATCCCTGATGTAGTCCTACCCCCACTTTAAACCCGTCTGTCATTCCTACCGCACATCGCACTGCTATCACACTGTTCTCATACATATCCTGCACCACCCTCACATACTTTTCTTCTACTCCTGACTTCCTCATACAATACCACAGCTCCTGTCTTGGTACTCTATCATAAGCTTTCTCTAAGTCAACAAACACACAATGTAACTCCTTCTGTCCTTCCCTATACTTCTCCATTAACTCTCAAAACAAACATAGCATCTGTGGTGCACTTAGCTGGCATGAAACCATACTGCTGCTCACAGATCTCTACCTCTCCTCTAAGCCTAGCTTCCAATACTCTTTCCCACTGTTGACTGATCAACCTTATTCCCCTGCAATTACTAGAGCTCTGAACGTCGCCCTTATTCTTGAAAATTGGCAACATTATGCTTCGTCTGCACTCCTCAGGCATCTTCTGAACTTCCAAGATTCTGTTAAATAACCCAGTCAAAAACTCCACTGCTGTCTCTCCCAAACATTTCCATACCTCCACTGGAATATCATCCGGTCCAACTGCCTTACCACACTTCATTCTCCGAATTGTAGCCCTTACTTCCTCCTTGCTCACCTGGGGCACTTCCTAATTCACAACCTCTACCTCTTCTAACCTTCTTTCCCTTTCATTCTCTTGATTCATCAGTTCCTCAAAATACTCCTTCCACCTTCCCAAGACACTCTCCTCACCACACAACACATTTCCACCTTTATCCTTTATCATCATAACCTGCTGCACATCCTGCCCATCACGGTTTCTCTGTCTGGCCAATCTGTACAGACCCTTTGCCCCTTCCTTAGTGTCCAACTTCTCATACAGCTTGCTATATGCCTTCTCTTTAGCTTCTGCCACTGCTCTCTTTGCCTTACGACACATCTCCTTGTACCTCTGTCTACTTTCCTCATCTCGCTGAAAATCCCAATTCTTTTTAGCCAACCGCTTTCCTCTCAAACTTTCCTGAACTTCCTCATTCCACCACCACAACTCCTTGTCTATCTTCCTCTGACTTGAGGTCACACCAAGTACCTTCCTAGCCACATCCCTTACTGCATTTGAAGTCTCATCCCAGGTATCCAGAACACCACCACCATTACTGTAAAGGTATGTTTCTTTCTCAGTAGAAAGCACCTTCTTGTGTTCAGCAATGAGCGGAGGGTCACGGAGGATCACCTGGTACTAATCTTCAATTGAGCGTAACACTCTGCAGAGAAGTGTGTGGCAGGGAGCTCCCGGAACAATTGAGGAACAAACAACTCTCTTGTAAACAGGAGGAGTTTATTCGCACAGGCAGGCTGTATCTGAAATGTTCAAAGATGAGAGGGCGCTCCTCTCATTTATACATACACAGACCATCCCTTTGCACGCAAGCAGCAGGGTGGGCTCAATATTGCTATTCTAACATAGGTAATAAATCCTACCCTATATGGAAATATCACAGTCTTCTCATGCAAGCATTTTGTGCAGACTGAGCATAATTCATCTGCATGTCGCATAGTGGACAGGAAGCACAATACCTGAGAGGAAATGATAAGCCTGCTTTGACATATAAAGACCTTTCACATACAGGGTGAAGGGACCTTTCACATACAATGTGACAGGGGGTGAAATAAGGTGACAGGGGTCACAGAGAACATAAGAAAGGACACAATGTTCACAAGGTCTTGAGTTAATCATGAGTATAAAAAGACATAATATTCCTTCAATTACCCAGTACCTGCCTCACCTCATCCCTGAATTTTACACCACAGTCCTCATCCTTTAACTTCCACCACCTGATTTTAGGTTCCACTCTCACTCTCTTCCTCTTCTTCACCTCCAAAACCATCCTACATATCACCATCCTATGCTGTTTAGCTACACTCTCCCCTGGTAACACCTTGCAATCACTAACTTCTTTCAGGTTTTGTCTCCCACAGAGGATATAGTCGACCTGTGTGCATCTTCCCCCACTCTTATACGTTACCCTGTGATCTTCCTTTATCTTAAATTAAGTTTTAACTACAGCCATCTTTATCCTTTTAGCAAAATCTACCACCATTTGTCCTTCCGTATTCCTTTCATTAACACCATATCTACCCAACACCTCCTCATCACCACTGTTCCCTCCACCAACATGTCCATTTAAATCTGCTCCAATAACCACTCTCTCTTCTTTAGGAACCTTCATCTAACTCTCTCCAGAATTCTTCTTTCTCCTCCACATCACAACCTACCTGAGGAGCATAACCACTGATGACATTCATCATCACCCAATCAATCGCTAACTTTACACAGATCACCCTGTCACTTACTCTCTTTACCTCCACTACACTCTTACTAAACTCATCCTTCAGGATTACCCCTACTCCATGTCTCTTCCTGTCTACACCATGATAGAAGAGTTTGAAGCCACCACCAATGCTCCTGGCCTTGCTCCCCTTCCACTTGGTCTCCTGTACACACAGTATATCTATCTTCCTCCTCTCCATCGCATCAGCTAGCTCTCTCCTTTTGTCATAGAGCCCACATTCAACATACCAACTCTAACCTCCACCCTCCTGCTCTGCCTCCTCTCCTTCAGCTTCAGAACCCTCTTCCCTCCTCTCCTCCTCCTCCTTGTCCCAACAGTAGTCCAATTTCCACTAATGCCCTGTTGGACAACAGCACCAGTGGAGGTCGTTGTTAACCCGGGCCTCGACCGATCCGGTATGGAATTTCTATTTTTGATCCGCATCATTTGATTTGCCGCAGTTTTTACACCGGAAGCCCTTCCTGGCGCAACCCTCCCTATTTATCCGGGCTTGGGACCAGCACTAAAATACACTGGTGTGTGCACCCTAGTGGCTAGTTTATTGGCTATTTAGTTAGTGGCTATTTGACATGAGTGCTTTAATTCACCTAAATGCATTATGAACCTAAAATGGATTTATGAAAATATGGTACAGTGAAATCTGTCCAAACTTAATGTGATGATAGGTAAGGGTACATACTCTCATCCAGCAGTGGAATGATGACAAACCCGATGACAAACTCAGTTTAGGAAAAATTGAGGCCTGTGTAAGAGATATTAAATGCTGGATGTCTCTAAACTTCCTACAATTAAATGAGGACAAAACAGAAGTTCTCCTTGTGGGCCCTAAGGCCGCAAGACAGAAAATTCCAAATTTAATGCTTAATCTTGCAGACTATCCCATTACACCTGGCACAGTAGCCAAAAACCTAGGCATCATACTCGACTCCGACCTATCATTTGATAAATATATAGATAATACTACTAGGATAGCTTTTCTACATCTCCGCAATATTGCCAAATTAAGAAATGCATTATCACAGGATGATGCAGAAAAATTGGTGCACGCCTTTGTTAGCTCTAGACTAGACTACTGCAATTCACTACTGTCAGGATGTTCAAATAGGAATCTAAATAAACTTCAAATAGTTCAAAATGCCGCAGCTAGAGTTCTGACCAGAACTAGAAAATTTCAGCATATTAGACCAGTCCTATCAGCCCTGCATTGGCTCCCAGTTAAATTTCGTATTGATTTTAAAATTCTATTATTAGCATATAAAGCACTACACGGGCTTGCTCCTGAATACCTCCAGGAACTTATTTCCTACTATGAACCCCCACGTCAACTAAGATCACAGGGTGCTGGTCTGTTATTAGTTCCACAAATTAACAAGGTAACAGCAGGGGGAAGAGCCTTTTCTTATAAGGCCCCCCAGCTTTGGAATAATCTTCCTAAATGTGTCCGGGACTCTGACACAGTCACAATCTTTAAATCTAGGTTGAAAACCCACTTATTTAGTCTAGCGTTTGATAATTAATATCCCCCTTAGATAAAGGTACAGATCCAGGGGTTCATAGACGAAGGGTTTTATGGTAGACTGGGGTGCTGGTGCTGTCATCCTGTCACTGCTCGTGGTCACTCAAGTTTGTTGACGGTGCAGTGGACGGATGCCATTGTCTCAGAATGCCCCCAAGCCTATGTTACCTTCTGGTCCTGCCTTTTTTAGCTAGGCTGTAATAATTTAACTTAGTGCCGGAGTTGCTGCCACACTCCAGAAATGTTTATAATTTTACCTGTCCTGTACATGTCCTCATACAGAGCTAATTTTCCCTGTTTCATTTCTCCACATGGCTGCCCGCCTGCTTGAGGAATAATGAGATGAGGAGAGACAAGCGATCCATCCTGGGCCGGCCACCTCCTGCCTAACCGGATGCCTACACCATGATGGACATTATTACATCTTTTATATTCTGTCTAAATGGACATTATTGCATCTTTTACATTCTGTCTACATTCTGTCTATATTGTTGTTGTTGTCATGGTGACCGGTGTCGGCCAGAGGAGGATGGGCTCCCCCCCTGAGTCTTGGTTCCTCTCAAGGTTTCTTCCTCATGCAAAAACTAGGGAGTTTTTCCTTGCCACTGTCGCCTTTGGCTTGCTCACTGGGGGCTAGGACTCGGCACTTGTAAAGCTGCTTTGTGACAACAACTGTTGTAAAAAGCGCTATATAAATAAAATTTGATTTGATTTTATTTGATTTGAATTGTTTTGACATTATGGGAGATTTCTGAAAAACTGATGTCCTAATTCAGCCTATTTTACATGAGCGCTTTAATTCGACTAAATGCATTGTGAACCTAAAATGGATTTATGAAGAAATGGTACAGTGAAACCTGTTCATACTTACTGTGGTCATAGAAAAGGGTTCATACTCTCATGCAGCAGTGGAATTGTTTTGGCATTATGAGAAATTGATGTCCTAATTCAGCCTATTTGACATGAGTGCTTTAATTCGCCTAAATGCATTGTGAACCTAAAATGGATTTATGAGGAAATGATACAGTGAAACCTGTTAATACTTACTGTGATGATAGGTAAGGGTTCATACTCTCATTCAGCAGTGTAATTGTGTTGGCATTATGGGTGATTTCCGAGAAATTGATGTCCTAATTCAGCCTATTTGACATGAGTGCTTTAATTCGCCGAAATGCATTGTGAACCTAAAATGGATTTATAAAGAAATGGTACAGTGAAACCTGTTCATACTTACTGTGATGATAGATAAGGGTGTATACTCTCATGCAGCAGTGGAATTGTGTTGGCATTATGGGAGATTTCCGAGAAATTGATGTCCTAATTCAGCCTATTTGACATGAGTGCTTTAATTCGCCGAAATGCATTGTGAACCTAAAATGGATTTATAAAGAAATGATACAGTGAAACCTGTTAATACTTACTGTGATGATAGGTAAGGGTTCATACTCTCATTCAGCAGTGGAATTGTGTTGGCATTATGGGTGATTTCCGAGAAATTGATGTCCTAATTCAGCCTATTTGACATGAGTGCTTTAATTCGCCGAAATGCATTGTGAACCTAAAATGGATTTATAAAGAAATGGTACAGTGAAACCTGTTCATACTTACTGTGATGATAGATAAGGGTGTATACTCTCATGCAGCAGTGGAATTGTGTTGGCATTATGGGAGATTTCCGAGAAATTGAGCCTATTTGACATGAGTGCTTTAAATCTTGTCATTTAAGTTTATCTCCAAGCCCTAACAACATTTAAGACTTCAATGTGGATTTTTGAAAAATGGTACAGCAGAATCTGTCTATATTTGCACCGGGGATAAGCAAAGGCTACCCACTCTTGGGTGGTAGTAGGATTTTTTTGGCATTATGGGAATATTCAGACAAATAGGAAACCACAGTCTCAGAAATAAACAAACATTTAAACATCATTACAAATATAAGGACTAGATTTATTAAAAACATGTATAGTCATGGAGTAACCCCCTGCCCTGAACATTTGCAGCATTGCAATAGTCCATTATTGCTGGTAGTGGAGCCCTACAATAGACTAAATACAAACATTAAAACTATTTTGTTCAGTGTTTATTAAGCAATTGAAATACATTACTAATTGTGTTTAATGTTGCAAATAAATTAGTTAAATCAAGTAAAGTATTTATGAATGTAGAGAAAGCTCTTTAAATAATAGCAAAGTGTTTCTCGGTGCTTAGACAGCCTTAGTATGCGGTGAGCAGCGAAATACCGTAAAATCAAGCATATAGGCGCAATAAGATTTAAAGCACGGATTAATCGCAAAAGCGCGGATAGCTTGACCGCGGTCACGTGGGACACATAAAACCAAACTACCCGGGTAGATGAACATTGATGGACTTTATTTATTTCGTTTCATTTTATTCAGAGCTCTGATGTTTTTTTTTCCTTTCCTATTGAAATAGACAATCGTTTTCTCACTTGTTCTTATTAAAATAAACACCGGCAATGTTTTTCCACCTTTACTAACTGGTACATATCCTCCTCCTTGAAAAGAACCATAGATCAAGGGCGCTCAGTCAATATCTCCTGATAACTTCTAAAGAGCCACCCTTACCCTTACACAGAGAAGTGACCCCTCCTCATTAAATAACTGACTCACCAACTAAATCTCATTCTGAAACCAAGATTCAAGAAAAAGTGATTTATTTTTTAGAGATAATGTCTCTATTATTCCATATAATATAACAATGTGGTGAGAAATAATTGTGCTTATAAACCAAATTCCAGGCCAGGAGAACCTGTTTATGGAACACTGACAGTTTGGCAGGAAGTTTATCTACATTATAGTTACACCTCAGAAGGAAGTGTAGGCCACCAAAACGGGAAAAAATGTAGAGGGGAATAAAGTTCCAAATTGATGTAGGATTTTTAATGAAATTTCTAGCCCAATTAATTTTAAATGTGTTATTCATGGTAGTAAAGTCCAAAAAAATAAGTCCTCCAGATTCATATCTATTCATTACAACACTTTTCCTTATATAATGTGTACAATTCCTCCAAAGGAAGTTGAAGAGCATTTGATCGATAGTTGTACTAATTTTACCATCTAGCTGTAGTGAAACTGCAGCATAAGATAGTCTGGAAAGTCCCTCTGCTTTAGTTAATAATATTCTGCCCCACAAAGACAAATCCCTCTGTAACCACTGATTAAGCTTCTTTTAAGTTTTCTGAATGATTGGAGTAAAATTTAAGGAAGATCCTAATTTTTGATTCTTGGTGATCACAAGGCCCAAATATTTAATCTCCTCTCTTACCATAATATTGCAGATAAACTGAACATCACAGTTTTTGACTGGTAGCAGTTCACATTTTTTAATATTTAAACATAAACCAGAAGCCTTTGATGATATTGAGAGCAATGGGTATTTGATTTACATCTTTTAGAAAGAGTGTAGTATCATCGGCCAATTGACTAATAAAAATATCCCTGCCAGCTATGGAGATTCCTTGAATATTACTGTTAATAATATGAGTTGCGAGAATTTGTGTAGAAAGTAAAAATAGATAGGGAGAAAGTGGACATCCTTGCCGGATACCTCGTTTGAGGTTGAATCTGGGGGTCATACCATGTTTTAATTTGATAGAGCTATTGCTGTTAGCATACAGGGTTTGAATGGCCTTACCAAAGTAAGTACCAAAGCCAAACTTTTCTAGAGAACGAAAGATAAATTGATGTTCTATTGTGTCAAAGGCCTTATAGAAATCCAGGAAGAGAATGAAGCTGTTATCAGCTATCAAGTCAGAGTAATCAAGCACATCCAGTACAAGTCTGATGTTGAGATGTGACGATTTCTCATAAAGCCTGACTGTGTTTCGCCAATAACTGTGTCCAAGACTACTTTAAGTCTCTTAGCAAGCATATTGGCAAAGATCTTGTAATCATTATTGAGGAGAGAAATGGGTCTCCAGTTATCAATTAAAAGTACATCCTTGTCAGACTTAGAGATCAACGTGATGATGCCCTGAGTAAGGCATCATCAGATAAGGAATGGAAATCTGTATTAAGTTGTTTGGCAAACAGAAATAAAGCTTTACGTTTGTAGTTCTGTCTTAAACCATACCTGTCAAGTGTCCCGTTTTGGCCGGGACAGTCCCGTATTTTACCGCTCTGTCCCGGCGTCGTCCCGTATTTTTATTTTCCCGTATTTGTCCCGTATTTTCAGTTTTCAATTTTTATTTTTTTAAAGCATTCATGGGCCGCTCCAAACAGAATTCTGTCACTAGCCTCGCGAGAACTGCCACCCAGACTACTGCAGATGACAGTTCTCGCGAGGCTAGTGACAGAATTCTGTTTGGAGCGACACATGAATGCTTTAAAAAAAATAATAATAATTAAAACTTGCGGGTTTAGTGTCGACAGTGGGAGCAAACCTGGAACAACAAATCAGAGATGGATTTAACAAGAGAAGGCAGTCCTGCCTAAAAAGCTTAGCGTACGTGTGAATACCTTGACGAATGGGACAGGGAATTTACTTTCCTAAAGTGGAGCATGAAGGGGCATAGCTACTTATTCTGTAAGATATGTAGCTGTGATTTTAGTGCCTCTCATGAGGGAAGGAACGATGTCCGACAGCACGAACAATCTGCCAAGCACAAACGCGAGATGTCCCCATTTGTAGCTAGAAATACCACTAGAAAATTAATTTTTTTATTCATTTGTAGTTCAAAACATATTTGGGGTGTTTTTTCTTCACTTTTTTTTCTTCACAATCTGCCAAGCACAAACGCGAGATGTCCCCATTTGTAGCTAGAAATACCACTAGAAAATTAATTTTTTTATTCATTTGTAGTTCAAAACATATTTGGGGTGTTTTTTCTTCACTTTTTGCCACTCCAAAGATGTTTTCGTTTCTCCTACAGCCTCGATTGCAGCTATATGCAAATAACTGATTATGGAAATTAGGCGATGACGTCATATACGAGAAATGTCCCGTATTTTTAAATACAAAACTTGAAAGGTATGTCTTAAACCCCTGGCATTAAGAGAAACTATAAAGACAAAGTGAATAGAAAAAGGAAAAAAAAACTATCTAATGAAAACTAACTGCTCCATACAAATATCACTTAAAGGGAACCGAGAGCTGCATTATTAACAAGAAATGCTAGCAGAGTTAAACCAAACAACAGGTCAACTGAACACATTGCCTATACAGGCCAGCATCAGACAGTTGTGTTTTTTGTTGTTGTTGTTTTTTAGTCACATTGTTAAAGATGAGAATGAGGTGAAAGAAACACAAATCAGAGCTAAGCTACAGCTGTTACCAAAGTCTTCAGGAAGGGGGATTAATCTCTGATCCATTAATGAAGGCCCGACCTCCAACAAAATGTGCTGTTTTACCCTCTTTTCTGGCCTTCTCGACTAGGGGCCACAATTTGTTCCTGCGATCTCTGTCCTCTTTAGTGAGATCCTCTGCAAATCTCAGGCCCTTGTCTCGTAAAAAATGGGATGTCTTAGCAGCTTTCCATACAGCATCTCTGCAGACTCGTGAAGAGAACTGTAGGATTATTCCTCTAGGCTTGGAGCCAGTTGGTCGCTTGGCGCCGAGACGATGCACTGTATCGATTGCATCAGCGAGCTTGGTCTTCCATTCTGGGAGGACATCCAGACAAATCTCAACTGTCTTCTGCCGTACATCTTCCTTCTCCAGCTCTTTTACTCCATAAAGTCGTAAGTTCCATTTCCGTGAGTATCTTTCCAGTTCAGAAATCCTTAGCCGACTGTCCTCTACCAGTCTTTCCTCGTGAGAAACTCGCTTTTCAAGTGTAAATACTTTTTCTTTTATGTCCTTAATTTCAGCACAGGCAAAATCAATGGTCTTCTTTAAGCCTTCAATTTTCAACACATTTGTACCGACCATTTTCTCAATGTTGTCAGACCTGGTATTTATTAGTGCAGACAGCGAGGCAACTATGTCATCAGCGTTGGCTTGATTGGAGTTATCACGAGTATACATCACCTTCTTTGGGGCTGGCGATTTGCTCGGAGTGACAGGAAAGGAAGGGAAGTCTTCCAGATCGTCCTCAACTACAGGAAGAATCACAGGAGCAGCGTAGCTATACAGGCTATCGATTAGCATATTGCCAGCATTAGCATTAGCTCCAGGCGGCGAGGCTTTTGAACCTTCCAAAGTTCGGCTCCTATTGCGTTTTACAGACATGTTCAAATTCTCTTCTCTATCCGTGGTATAAGAGTGTCAAGGCAGTGACAGTTTATTAAAGAGCAAACTATAACTCCACTGTTAATAAAGACTGAAACTTTGCAGCGCTCGGTGAAAGCGTGTGCTCACTTGTCCATCTTGGCACGCCCCGCGCTCAAAAGGTCCAGTGCGCTAAACTTGACTGCGGTTGGAAGGAGTTAATGTTAGTTAGCTCAGCTACCTTAAAGAAAACCATGCCACACTGTGTTGCCGTTGGATGTTATTTCCAGTCAAAAGGCAGTGGGAAGACTGATATTAGTCTTCACAGTTTTCCCAAAGATAAAAATTTGTGAAGCAGCGTGTGGACGAACACAGCTACCAAAAGACCCGCGGTTTTGCTCTCTTCAGTCCCGATGCGTTTGAGTCATTCAGTAGAGCCTGACTGGTGAGAGAGTTGACGGATGCTGTTGGTTTTAAACGTAGACTAAAACACAGTGCAGTGCCCACAGTTTTCCCACACAGAAAGTCCAAAAGCCCCAGAATGTGGAGCGAGAACCACACAAAGAAACGTGAACATAAACATGCACTGGATTCTCTCCTGGCGTCCCGGCAACAACGTTTACCGCTAACGTTTACTGCTTCTCCCTCGTTTACCGCTAACGTTTAAACCTTTCAAAGTGTAATACAGTAAATATAGTAATGTAATATTATATCATGTAATATAATATAATATAATATATAAGCCTTTGAAAAGACTATAAAAAGAATGTAAAGTTATGGCCAGTCACTGCAACCATTTGACGGCACTACCTGCTGCGCGGCGCGCCCGTCAGCAGTTATAAAAATGGCGACCTACGTGCAGCGGGAATTTACCGAAAATCTAATAAATCTGCTACTTTTTGTGATTTTTTACGTGTCTTAATAATTTAGAGTAATTACACAATATTAAGGCTTACATATGTTATCAGCCGGGGTTCCCTTTAAGGCTGTAAAAGCTGTTTTGCTGAGTTCTCTTAACAGTGCACTATTATATTTATTTGATAGTTATTTTAAATTATTTTTTTGTTCCCTAAGGTGGATGGTATTATTTATTTCAGTTCAGTAAAACGTTTTGTATACTATTACCTAGTTTGTCTTTTTTTACCACTGTAATAGTATTGTTTTTTCTTGTGAGAGGTATTAAAAAGGTCTTAAGTCATTGAATTTGCGATTTTAAAATGTGC
This sequence comes from Brachyhypopomus gauderio, assembly GCF_052324685.1. NCBI lineage: Eukaryota > Metazoa > Chordata > Actinopteri > Gymnotiformes > Hypopomidae > Brachyhypopomus > Brachyhypopomus gauderio. Next base: position 11,899,242 of record NC_135218.1, read on the forward strand.
AGATACCCTGATTTCCCAGTCAACTTCAGTCTACCACTGGAACCATGTGCAAGGCTGAGCTAGACCACCAGCCTCAAAATTTCTAGCCCTGCTTTAGTGGCTTTAGATAAGAGTCCCACAGCAATACAATATTCTCAATATAATTTTGTGGTTGTGCTTTGATGTACATTGGTGGAGGAGGTGGTAGGACTATGCAAAAATCTGCACATGGGAACAAATATGCATCAGTAACTCACTTGAAAATTTGCATCAGTAACATGTGCTCAATTTGGCCAGTAACATGTGCTCAGTCAGGCGTAGAGGTTTTGGCCTTGACAGCACCCAGAAAGGCGGCAGTGGAAGACTTGGACTCCTGGAGTTTCACACCCTCTGGATGAAGCTGCAGAAATACCTGGTACATGCACACACATTACAGCAGGCACTTCCTGTAGAGCTACAGCAATTCCCAGTTTGGCTTTTCCCATGAGTTTGGCATTGGTGCTATAGTAGTCTAAGAACCAGGAGAACCCTCCATTGCTCTGGGGGTTAAACTGTCTCTCCTGCAGTGTCCAAGGCATAACCGCGGGAAGTAGGGGTGCTGGGGGTGCTGCAGCACCCCCTGTGGGCACTACGAGTATAACTTCAAACATCTGTAACTAAAGAAAAACGATAGATACCAAAAAATAAAAATGAATAAAACAAATAAAAAAAAAAATCAAATTGTTACTACTACTACTACTTCTAATAATAATAATAATCTGGTTACAGTCCTTTCTTCATCCACAGCAGCTAAATGGTGACCGAGTGCGCCTGGAACTTCAATTAAAAATGCTTGATGATGTCATTCAAGGTTCACAGTGCAACAGCGTGCAGGACATAGCAACAAGCATATCTAAGCTCCATCCTCAAACACGAAGTGTTTTCCAACAAGCTGAAAACTTTATAAAGCTTTGCCTCAGCCTTCCTGTCTCAGCCGCTTCATCTGAGAGAACGTTCGCTTGGAGTGAGATTTGAACCTGTAGGCGGTGGCGAGTGTAAATTTTTGAGGGGTGGGGTGGGGGGGGGGGGGGTGGCGAACGTAAGTTGTCGACGGGGGGGGGGGGGGGGGGGGGGGTGAACGTAAAATGGACACAAATTAAGTGTTATATCGCGATCTATCGATCGCTGGTGGTTGGCGCCAGAGCGAACTAGTAACTCATTGAATCATAGATATGGATCAGAGGTAAATAAACTAGATTTTTTTTTCGGCGTGAGATATCGGAAGTGTGACGTGAGAGCGTGTGAAGACGGTCAAATGCGTGAGAGTTGGCAACCCTGAGGTAGGACAGTGGTTTGTCCTGCCGCTGTGCAGAGTGCATTTCTCTGTTAAATAGCTGGTGTATATGTATCTTGTGTGCTGTACTTGCTGTCAAACTCAGAGTGTAGGGCTTGTATTTGCATATTTGCTGTGACGTTGTAAAGCGCAACACTACCCCCCCCCCCCCTTTCAGCACCCCCTAAGCAAAATACCTTACCCCGGGCCAAGGGCCAAGGAGTTTCAGTCATAGGCACTGGTTGATTTTGCCGAATTAGCTATGAGCTTCATAGCTGTGTGGTACATATGCTCTCGTTACCTCATCAGGAGATCTTTAATCACCGCGATACAGACCGTTCGGGCACTATGAGCTCCCATGAGATGCGAGAAGCACTGGCTGAAGCAGGTAAGGAGTGTTTAGAGCAGTGGCGGATGCAGCCGGCAATTTTTGGACGGGCCAAAGTGTAATTGGGGTGGGCAAGCATGTTGTTGACGGGGGGGGGGTGGGGGGGTTGGCGAACGTAATTTGTTGTTTGGGGGTGGGGTGGGGGGTGGGGGGTGGCGAACGAAAGTTGTTCGGGGTGGGCGGGGTGCATGGTCATTAAATGACTCGCGCGCTATAGGCGCCATCCTGCAGCAATTATAGTTTATTTTCATACGGAAAACTGTATTCTGACCTTGTGATTAGGTGGGCCCAGCTGCCAATCAGGGTGGGCCTGGCCCACCCAGGCCCGCCCGTAGATCCGCCCCTGGTTTAGAGCACAGTTCTCCAACGTCAGCTCAGCCTTCAGCCCTACTCTGAAATACCTACTAAAGAACTTCATAGTTTCCTGATAGCAACTGGAGTCCCTTGTTAACAAGATAGTTTTGATTGTTGTATTATAGTAATACCTGTTGACTGTAAGTTGATAACTTGTTGATAACCTTATTAAATATTTGTGCTTTCTCAGGTTTCCAAATAAACACTCCTGTACTCCAGGTGATCATCTCACACTATGCTGACCAGCAGAGTGCCATCGACTTTGACTGCTTCGTGGGCTGCCTGATCCGTCTGGAGATGCTCTTCCATGAGTTGATTCAAGCAAACTAACCAGGGATTAGGCAGGCAGCCCGAGTGTTATATTCCTGAAACCTTACCCATTAGTAGACTGAAATTATGTCTCCCGATTACCACAATTCTGCACTGAGTGTCAGTGAGCAGGAGTCAGTGCTTACAGACTTGGCAGGTTTTTTCAGATTTTATAAGTAGTCAGATTTCTTATCTACTTATTTTTTCTACTTTGCTCAGAAATGTTCCAGACGTTTGATAAGAACAACACAGGGAAGATTGAGCTGGATATTCTGCAGGTACTTTTATGTTCATATCTAATTGACTTTATTAATGAAACACTGTATTTTAGTTCAACGTGTGTGTGTGTGTGTGTGTGTGTGTGTGTGTGTGTGTGTGTGTGTGTGTTCCAGTGGCTTTGCTTGGCTCTAAGTTGAACCCAGAGTTCCTTCCTCTGGATAAGACAGTTCTGCAACTTTTAAGATTACATTATTAACTGAAATTATGGGATCTATGCCCTGCTGTTCCAGAGTTCCAGTTTCCCATGACACTAATAATTTACTAATGAAAATGCTATTGGCAGAAATAAAAGTTATCAGAAAAATGTTGGTCTTCTGGTGCTTTATCCAAAATGTGTAATGCAACAATACAAATTCTGGAAATATCTGACGTCCCCTTCTTACACGGATATAAAGAGTTAAGTGCCTTCCGCGCAGGCTGTAGTTCTGGGAATAATGTCCGGAATCGCGACAACTCTCCAGCACGTTCGCGCACGGTCCAAAGGCATAGGCACCAGCGCGTGCGCGGTCCAATACCTCGATCAAGACTACGAGATACTCAAGTGGACCTGTATAGAGAGCGGCTGCTTGTTTGAGGACCATGTATTTGAAGCATCCTCTTCTTCGCTGGGGTTTAAGGAATTCGGGCCCACTTCTTATAAAGTTCGCAACGTTACATGGTGTAGACCCGAGGTACCGCCCCCCATTTTTTTTGTTTAATGCTTGTTAATATAATTTAAAGAACTAATATATAGCCCAGTTGGAGAGTTTAAGGGACAAATTTCTTATGAATCTCCTTAAAAAACAAAACAAAACCATACAGAGCAATAAGAACAACAGAAACCATAGACATCTCTGATAACCCTAAAAAAGACAAGGGAGAGGTTTTATACCGAATAAATAGAAGAAAGAAGTTAAATAAAAATGTACAATAAAAACAAGATAATAAATCTGTAAATTAAGCAAAAAGGTAAAACACAACTCTAAACAAATTCATAACAAATTGTATTCTCACAGAAATGAATGAAACGTTAATGGAAAAAAACCCAATACAATCCTAAAATGATTTTGGCATGACAATGGTTCTCTCTTCCCATGGAAATATCATGACATAAACACAAAAATGATTCTCAGTGACAGTATCTAAAATTGAAAAAGTATTTTAAACCCGTATATTTTGAACAATTCCAAACAAATGCATTTTTTTATTCTTATTGCTTTAGAAAAATGTTCATATATCTATTATTAGTGTTTTTCATTTATATCTTCCCTAAATACAAGTCACAAGGCCAATGTGGTATATAGCCAGGCTTTTCTAGTTTTGAAAATAAATAAATAAAAAAACAGCACCAATAAAAAGTACAAACAGCATTTACACATTTCAGTATTCAACACAGAAACAGAATGATCCAAGAAATAAAATGAAGGAGAAAAAAAAATACCATCAAAAATAGCACCACCAGAGATGCCATTTTTATATACATTTTACTGCCAGTACTATAACAGCACAAACTGCGTTTCATTGCAAGTCCCTCCAATCAGAGGTTGGTATGTTGGGTTGCTGAGAGTAAACTGGAGTCTTATTGGCTGATTGGTATTGTAAACAATCCTAAGTAAACTGGTTTATGATTGGCTGTTCAAAAATATTAGCAGTAGTAGTAGTACTTAAAAATGCAAATGTAGGAAAAAATAAAGACTAAAATAAAACTAAAATCTTTTTGCTTTCGTTCTCACTCGTCACAAACAGCAGGTTGAAGACCTCCACCTTTACAATGGGGAAACATGCATGCACAAGTTAAGACCATATGCCCGCAATATACATTTGCCAAGTCAAATTATGGACATTTTCACAGGACTGTTGTGAACTTGAAGGTTCTGCATGAGCTTGGATGAAGTGGCTTGGACAGACCAGGCCAGGCAGTGAAGGATGTAACGTGATGAGCAGGTTTCTCTGGAGCACTCACATCACACTCATTACAATAGTATGCTGGCTCATCTTTCACTCTGCTATGGTAGGAGATCTTCTTCCCTTCTGCTACAAGCTGCTCACCTGCACAGCCTCCTCTTTCTCAGCTCTGCGTGAGGAGTGCATCGCCGTGGGAGGAGAACAAACATACCAGCATGGTGGAGCTCATACAGGTCAGTCTGAGCCACCGGAGCAGGAGAAGCACCACGGACATGGGGGTCAATCTGATGGATTATGGTTTACCTGTGAATAATCTGTATGATGTACAGTGGGGAAAATAAGTATTTAGTCAGTCACCAATTGTGCAAGTTCTCCCACTTAAAAAGATGAGAGAGGCCGGTAATTGACATCATAGGTAGACCTCAACTATGAGAGACAAAATGTGAAAAAATTTGAGAAAATCATTTTGTCTGACTTTTAAAGAATTTATTTGCAAATAATGGTGGAAAATAAGTATTTGGTCAATAACAAAAGTTCATCTCAATACTTTGTTGTATATCCTCTGTTGGCAATGACAGAGGTCAAATGTTTTCTGTAAGTCTTCACAAGGTTGGCACACACTGTTGCTGGTATGTTGGCCCATTCCTCCATGCAGATCTCTAGAGCAGTGATGTTTTGGGACTGTCGGCGGGCAACACGGACTTTTAACTCCCTCCAAAGGTTTTCGATGGGGTTGAGATCAGGAGACTGGCTAGGCCACTCCAGGACTTTGAAATGTTTCTTACGAAGCCACTCCTTTGTTGCCCTGGCAGTGTGCTTGGGATCATTGTCATGCTGAAAGACCCAGCCACATTTCATCTTCATTGCCCTTGCTGATGAAAGGAGGTTTGCACCCAAAATCTCACAATACATGGCCCCATTCATTCTTTCATGTACACGGACCAGTCGTCCTGGTCCCTTTGCAGAGAAACAGCCCCAAAGCATGATGTTGCCACCCCCATGCTTGACAGTTGGTATGGTGTTCTTGGATGCAACTCAGCATTCACTGTCCTCCAAACATGACGAGTTGTGTTTTTACCAAATAGTTCTACTTTGGTTTCATCTGACCATATGACATTCTCCCAATACTCTTCTGGAACATCCAAATGCTCTCTAGCAAACTTCAGACGTGCCTGGATATGGACTGGCTTAAGCAGGGGGACACGTCTGGCACTGCAAGATCTGAGTCCCTGGCGTCGTAGTGTGTTGCTGATGGTAGCCTTTGTAATGTTGGCCCCAGCTTTCTGCAGGTCATTCACTAGATCCCCCCTTGTGGTTCTGGGATTTTTCCTCACCGTTCTTGTGATCATTTTGACCCCACGGGCTGAGATCTTGCGTGGAGCCCCAGATCGAGGGAGATTAGTAGTGGTCTTGTAGGTCTTCCATTTTCTGATTATTGCTCCCACAGTAGATTTCTTCACACCAAGCTGCTTGCCTATTGCAGATTCAGTCTTCCCAGCCTGGTGCAGGTCTACAATTTGGTTTCTGGTGTCCTTCGACAGCTCTTTCGTCTTCACCATAGTGGAGTTTGGAGTGTGACTGTTTGAGGTTGTGGGCAGGTGTCTTTTATACTGTTAACGACTTCAAACAGGTGCCATTAATACAGGTAATGAGTGGGGGAAAGAGGAGCCTCTTAAAAAAGAAGTTACAGGTCTGTGACAGCCAGGAATCTTGCTTGTTTGTAGGTGACCAAATACATATTTTCCACCATTATTTGCAAATAAATTCTTTAAAAGTCAGACAAAATGATTCTCTCAATTTTTTTTCACATTTTGTCTCTCATAGTTGAGGTCTACCTATGATGTCAATTACAGGCCTCTCTCATATTTTTAAGTGGGAGAACTTGCACAATTGGTGACTGACTAAATACTTATTTTCCCCACTGTATATAATTCCTAATTTCATGGTCATATGGATTTCTTACAAATTTTCCAGCACTAGAGAGTTCCAGTGTGTGTTCTGCAAGTATTGATTTGAAATCCCACTTCAATTGACAATTTTTCTTGGTAGATTTTCTCTTTTTTCAGAATTTTTTTAACAAATGGTTTATAAGGTCACACATTACGCTACTCTGTCCTGCTGGAGCTGTTGTTGCAGGGTAATGTGATGGGCAGGGTGAGTAAAATAAAATGGAAGCGATCACGCCAAGTCTCAGGGAAAAAGGATGGTTTAATAGAAAAGTGCACATGACACATGATCCAAATAAAGGATATAATGACCAGTGGTCAACTGGTACAAAGACAAGACATATATAGGCAAACAAACGACCCTCAGGTGAGACGGATCGCGGGCTCCGCCCACCTGAGGGACGCACAAAACACCACAACAGGTGTTGAGTATGGGGGCACTAGAGTATATTCTTATATCTGTAAGACAGATGATAATATGGTGACCAGTAGGGGGCCCGCTGTACCGTGACAGGTAAACACACACTGCCAGTAAACACTCACTCCCAGTAAACACACACTCCCAGTAAACACTCACTCCCATTGTAAACGTACAGCATGTCTTACTCTTCTGTTTACTGATATCAGGATCTAATCCATGTGCCTGTACATGGCTCAAAGTTATTACAGAAACTCTGTTCCACAGTAAGACAAGCACCAAGTCTCTTAGGGATCTCTGATTATTTAAGTGCCTCCTTTTGTATAATAAAATGGTACAGTCTGCTCTGATGTTTAAGTCTGTTTATTGGTGTATATCCTGCAGGTCTGTCTCAGGCAGATGAAGTGGTGTTGGAGGTGGAGGATATCGGGCTCTGTGGGACGTCCTCGGGTAGGTCTCGGGGGGCGGTGTACTCTACCACGTTGGGCAGGCCCGGCACCAGGCAGCAGTTCAGTGCCTTCCGGGAGACACCCATGTCGTGGACCTCACGCCTGCGGGAGGCACAGGGGAGAACATGGTTCATGGCACCGCTCACCCCACTATCAAATATGGCACATTTCATTTAATTTCATTACATTTCATTTCATATCAGACAGGTGGGAACTAACCATTCTTCCTTTTGCCCATCGTAGCACTCCACGTTAAGGATGGTGGTGGTGAAACTTTTCAATCCACCGACCACAAACA
>NC_135218.1:11911857-11994357 GCF_052324685.1 Brachyhypopomus gauderio
AGTAGTCTATTTCGAACAGAGCCACAGTCTCTGGCGGAGATACTGTCCTGCCTACCGGTTCTAATGCACATGCTCTGGCTCCAATTTTCATCTACTGCGCAAGCGCATTCAAGATGGCGGTGTCCGTGCGGCCATCTTGGTGGCTTTAAAAGTTCACAATAGGAGTCAACGGCGACGTACCGTCCATTATATATACGGTCACTGGCCAAAATGCATTCGACACCCCCCCCGTAACCGGCCCCTACAGTGATAAAAATAAAATGTGGCCCGTCATCATTTCTATTTGAGTACCCTTGCTCTAGTGTATAGTGGGGAATAAACTCAAGTATGTATTTGAGCATCTGTATGCAGGCATTTCTCAGCTCACTGGTTTGGTAGCACTGAAATTGGTTGTGTGTGTGTGTGTGTGTGTGTGTGTGTGTGTGTGTGTGTGTGTGTGTGTGTGTGTGTGTGTGTGTGTGTGTGTGTGTGTGTTGTGTGTGTGTGTGTGTTGCCACCTTGCCATGCAGTGTGGTAGCATTAGCTTTACTGCGCAATTCAATCATGGGTGCAATCATGCTCCACTGGTTTGTTGTCGGGTTGTAGCGCTCTGCCGTGTTGAGGTCTACATAGCCATCAAAGCCGCCCATGGCGTAGATGCAGTCGTTTAGCACGGCCACGGCGAGGCAGCTACGTCTATAATGCATGGGTCCGACCTGTAACACACACACACCATAAACAACACATACACATCAACCTAACAAACACACACAAACACTAAAAACACACACAACAATCTTGCCCACATGTACACTGTTACTGACCTCATGCCAAGTCTTTGCCACGGGGTCAAACTTTCTTACACTGCTGAAATAATCATCAAGATCTGCTCCTCCCACAATGTACACAAATCCATTCAAATATGCTGCTCCGTAAGAGGTTCGTGGACTCTCTCCCTCCACTTTTACATTCACCCATCTATCTGCCCTTGTGTCATAAGCCCCAATGGTAATGTTGGGACTATCAACACCCCAACTACCTATAGCAAATAGGATGGTGTAGGGCAGGCGTGGGCGGGACAGAGGGTTTCTTAGGGTAGATGGTTCACTTTTGTCGACACTGTTGATCCAGGCGTTCACCGCATTGATGACTGGTTTACAGTCCTCACTGTCTTTCACTAAAGCATTGCCCTGTACATTGTTCGTGAAGTACTCCGATTCCATCAGTGCCATTCTCACCTGGATAAAAAAATACTTGCCTTGAAAACTATTACCATTCTTATTTCATTTTATAATGACGGTGGAGACATGTAGGACATTATGCCAGCAATGCCTCTTTCAGACCTTTGACAACAAAGCAGCGATGTATCCCTTCCTTTGCTGAGGCGCATGGCTGACCCAGCGCAGGACGGCCTCAAACACCACCTCTTCCTTTTTGATGTTGAGGTCGTCCTTCTCAATGATGCCACACAGCTGGGTCAGCGGCACCTCCAGGAACTCTTCTGACACACGTGCGACCTCTTCAAAGTGGTGGAGGATGAACAGGTGGGCTTTCTGTCGCAGGTCCGGGCACCAGTAAGTGTCAGCCAGTTTATAGATGCCTATGCAGTTCTCCACACCCAGCTGAGCTTCTAGGAACTGGCAGCAGGCACGTACGAGGCCCGAGACTAAGAACTGGTCTGCAGCTGCTAGCAGCTCCTCCACATTGTCTTCATTTATGGGCACTGAGAGTGTGTAGGCATAATCAACGATCAGCTGCATCATTTGTGGGGAGACGCCAGGGATGTTGTAGACACGCTTCTCTGGAGGGCTCCAGCCACCGGTGAACAGTGTCCTGTGGAGGAAGGATACAGGTCACCCTTAAGTGTTTGAGTTTGTAATTTGATGCCTTTGGAATAAAAAAAATGTAATCTATTTATTTATTATTCTTATGTTCTGGATCATGAAGTGGGCTCTGGGGGAAATGTAGCCTCACAGGTTCACTGTGATCATAATAAAACTTCAAAAAAAATAAGCTGTAAAAAAAACAAAAATATATTTACAAAAATATATGTGACAATCATTGGCAGTCATAGAAAGGTCTTATGAACAAATTCTAACTTGTAGATTTAGATTTTTAATTTTAGTTTGTAGGAATGCTTAAGTGGTTATCCATGCCTGCATGTTTCACTGGTGAATGAATATGAGATGACATACAAGTCAAAGTGAAGTCTCCCAGTCATCCAGCAACCAATCAGAGAATGCATAAATACATACACGAGTTCCAGATTTAAAATAAAGGTCTGGCTAAGTCTGCCAGGAAGCTACAATTGGCCTGAGGTCTGGTCTTTCAGCAGGACAAACTCCCAAGTATATCTCAGCATCCATCAGTGGGTTCATGATAAAAGAATCAAGTTTTTATCATGTCCATCTGAATCTCCAGATCTGAACCCTACTGGAAACCTGTGGAGTGAATCCACAAGCAAGGACCCAGGACTCTGATCTAGAGAGATTCTGTACAGAGGAATGGGCCCAGGATTCTGATCTAGAGAGGTTCTGTACAGAGGAATGGGCCCAGGATTCTGATCTAGAGAGGTTCTGTACAGAGGAATGGGCCCAGGACTCTAATCTAGAGAGGTTCTGTACAGAGGAATGGGCCCAGGACTCTGATCTAGAGGTTCTGTTCAGAGGAATGGGCTCAGACGCTTGTCCTGGGCTCTCTCACTCCATCTAGCATTACTGGTGTATGGCTGCTGTTATGTTGACTTAGGGAGGCTGGAGGCTACATAATAAAATTCTAAATGTAGGATTGTCTCACTTTTTATCTGATTTTGAGAATGATGATCATCTTAGTCATTGACATTTCACTAGAAGGTTATTAAGATTAGTTCTAATCCTAATCATGAAATCAGACTTTTAAACTCTTAAGGTAATATTATTAAGTTATTTTCCATTTATGAAAATTTTCTTATGGAAAAAACATTATCTTATATCCAATACATTTGGGGTTAATAACAACTAATAACGATATAATCTTTTTTAACACTAGAAATTAACATCTTCATATCAACCTCTGAAATAGGCCTCTCTCACCTGAAATAGTCACTACAGACACAAAGGACGATCTTGTGAGCACTGATCTCTACATCTTTGAACTTGAGGATCACGTCACAGAGTTTTCCCTCCAAACGAAGATCGTTGAAGGCAGTACAGGACATAGCACTCATTTTGCGCTCCATGTGACGTTGCCCGTGGGACACCTCTGCTTGCTCATTCATTGTCACCAGTTTTGGACACGTGTGAGTTTAGCTAGGACTTCCTTCAACACTGTTAAGATTGTTAAATATAATTCTAATAGCCACATAAGACTCAAGAGAGTTCCGGAATGAATCTCTATTACATCATAGTAACTCTATTTACATCATAGTAACAATATGTTGATGAGGTGAGCTTTATGTGCTTCATAAGGTCTGTCTTGAGTGCCTAATTTAAGGCAATGACAGAGTACACATTTCATGCAATAGCCAGTGCCATACTTTCACATTGAAATCACAGTTACAGTTAAATGGGAGGGGAAACATATTTTTTTACAAAATTCCTAACTGTAAATACAAGTTCAGTGTTTGTAACAACCAGATGAAGCTTAAAGGGAACCCTGGCTGGTAACACTTGTAAGCCTTAATATGCTGTAATTAAATTATTAAGACATGTTGTAAAAAAAATCACAAAAGCAGCAGATTTATTTACAAATCAACGCTTTTATTCGAAATATTTGACATATGGGCGCAGCCATGTTTTCTGACGCGCAATGCCTGCTGGGTAGATGACGTCAAATGGTTGCAGCGCGCTAAACTTAGCTACCTTAAAGAAAACCAAGCCACACTGTGTTGCCGTTGGATGTTATTTCCAGTCGAAAGGCAGTGGGAAGACTGATATTAGTCTTCACAGTTTTCCCAAAGATAAAAATTTGTGAAGCAGCGTGTGGACGAACACAGCTACCAAAAGACCCGCGGCTCTGCTCACTTCAGTCCCGATGCGTTTGAGTCATTCAGTAGACCCCAACTGGTGAGAGAGTTGACGGATGCTGTTGGTTTTAAACATAGACTAAAACACAGTGCAGTGCCCACAGTTTTCCCACACAGAAAGTCCAAAAGCCCCAGAATGTGGAGCGAGAACCGCACGAAGAAACGTGAACATAAATATGCACTGGATTCTCTCCTGGCGTCCCGGCAACAACGTTTACCGCTAACGTTTACTGCTTCTCCCTCGTTTACCGCTAACGTTTACTGCTTCTCCCTTGTTTACCGCTAACGTTTACTGCTTCTCCCTCGTTTACCGCTAACGTTTACTGCTTCTCCCTTGTTTACCGCTAACGTTTACTGCTTCTCCCTTGTTTACCGCTAACGTTTACTGCTTCTCCCTCGTTTACCGCTAACGTTTACTGCTTCTCCCTTGTTTACCGCTAACGTTTACTGCTTCTCCCTTGTTTACCGCTAACGTTTACTGCTTCCCCCCTCGTTTGCGGATCCTGAACTTGAAGGTACAGCATTAGCGGTCATTGATAAATCTGACGATCTGCTAGATACGAATCAATTACAGATAGTCGAGGAGTCCGTAGGTGTACAGTGTTCTCCATCCAAGACGGATAACGCAACTCAAACAGACATGACTTTTACATCAGATGTAGCGGCCAAAAAGATTAGGGTTAATTAAATGTGAATCACAACATATTAGCCTGTCACTAATCACTACTAGACATGTATAAAAGAAAGCCCTGTGACCTTATATGCGACGTCAATCTTCAATAAGAGCTCGCTACACGTTATTAGAAATACCGGTAAGACAAAAGTTACGGCCAGTCACTGCAACCATTTGACGTCACTACCTGCTGCGCCCGTCAGCAGTTATAAAAATGGCGACCTACGTGCAGCGGGATTTTACAGAAAATCTAATAAATCTGCTACTTTTTGTGATTTTTTACAACGTGTCTTCATAATTTAGAGTAATTACACGATATTAAGGCTTACATATGTTATCAACCGGGGTTCCCTTTAAAAGTAGCTTGTAGTGTCTTTGGCCTATGTTATACTTTATGTAATGATTTCAACTAACACACACCACAGCTTTGCTACCTCTGGACATAATGGTTGGCCCCTGTCCGCAGACACAAATATTTTGCATTGAAATACTTTAAATTAGGCTTTTGATTGTATTATCTGAATAGAAATATTGGGTGAAAAGAATGTGTGGATCCATCGCGGGGATAAAATATTTAGGGGGAAATACTGGTCAGCGCGGCCATACTGGAAGTCATATTTTTCATAATTAGGATAGCAGTACGTTTTAAAAAATGTCTGCTTATTATCCAAATGTTTAATCCGCGAGAAAAACACCCGAGAGCGTGTTGCAGTTGGCATCCGCACTGCTAGGTATTGGAGTTTGTTTATTAATGTTCTGGCTGTATATTTTCCCTCAGCAGTACTAGGCGGTGCCTCAAAACGTAAACAAAGGGGAGAATTAACCAAGCGGGCTGCTCGCCTTCGAAGTCCACCCGTCTTTGAAGAACCAGAACACCGTACCGCGACACACTCCGTTCTACCCAGCAACAAAGCGGCGGCGTTCGGTTCCTCCGAAAACTGGGACTTTTATCCGCGCGAACGGACCGAGCCCGACGAGCCCTGCAGAACCGTGCAGAGCGCGAGGCTTCGCGCACCCGGTGCAACGTCGCCCTTTCCTTCAATACGGTTATACAACAGAAAGGAGCAATAACAAGGGTGTGTGTGGTCCAGAGGCGGTCTTTGCATAGAGGCGTGGCTAGGCAACTGCCTTGGGCCCCTCCCACTGTAGCCCACTGTAGGGGCCCCCTGATTAGCTGACTTCTTTCTCGCATATTAATGTTGATGGGCCCCCTAGTTAAATTCGCCTTGAGCCCCCAAATTGCTAAGTCCGCCACTGGTGTGGTCTGAGCTTAAAATACTGCGTGGAAGTCCGATCAGGAATAAAAAAGCGAGCCGTTTGACTGAAGGGATGATGGGCAATGAGAGGGAGGTGAGGCGGGACCCGCTCCAATGCAGAGAGAAAGAAGAGCGTACATTTACCACTACATTTACCAGATCGTACATTTACCACTACATTTACCAGATCGTACATTTCCCAGTGGATTTAATTGGGTTATTAATGGTTTCAATCGTTTTCATATTTTGCGGTAAAACAAAGTTACTGCCGTTCTCTACAGCGTTGAATACTGTCAGAGCCACAAGCTCTTGTGATAAATAGGTAGATAGATAGACCTATTAAGTTTTTTCTAGGGTCTGTAGTTGTAACTGGTGAATCCAGGGACGGGTGAGGATAACATTCGCGCCAGGGCTGAAAAGGTTGAAGATGAAGTTGTAAACGCTTGTCGTTTGAGTCTACCCTGTGCTTTAGCCCATGTTAGAAAATAAAAACACGTGAACCCTGGTATTTTTACCATTTTCGCTGCTGATGTATTTATTGGTTCATTAAGACGTAATGGTTTTGACTGAGCCATCTGGAATGGCGAAAGCGGCCTCTCGCGTTTAAGGATCTGGCTCCATACATTGAATCCATTGACAGAGCCCGTAAGGTGACATCATGTAAAAAATAATAATAACGCGTGGCCACGACTTACTAACGCGTGGGAACGAGATACTAATGTCGCCTTTCACACGCGGCAACAAAGTTTATTTTTTCACAGCAAAGCAAGCAGATCCCAGGGATGTTCGCGAACTGACTGCCCAAGGAAGGTAAACCTGGCTTTATATAAAGTAATACTTAATTATCTTGTTCACACGCGTTAATTATCTCGTTCGCACGCGTTAGTAAGTCGTGGCCACGCGTTATTATATTTTTTACATGATGTCATGTAAAAAATACACCCATGACGTCACATGTCCCGCCGTATACCCATGACGTCACATGTCAACGCCCCGTATCCCCATTACGTCACATGCCCCTATGTCTTCTCACCTTTTTAACCCCTGACCCATTTTCATGCCTGGTTTATAAAAAGACACGTTTACTGTGACGACGGCAGCACTTCATGTGTGAGCCCATGCCGCTTAAAGCACCGCGATAACCGTCGGTGAAAAGTTGAGAGCGCATTTCAGAGTTCCCAACGCACCCAAATTTGCCCCCGCGCTGTGAAATCTCGGTAAAGCGAAGAATGGAATTGCGCCAAGTGACATATGAAACTCCTCCTGTTGTAGAACCCCCTCCCTCCACCAGCCCAACCAGCGCCACCCTCACAGCACCATCCTCACGCCTCCATCAGCGCGCAGGCTCCCTCTCCCCCCGACGTCTGGCCATCTTAACGGTTCGTGTTCTGAAACAAACCAATGCTTCAATGGACGTGGTTGTTTTGACCTATTTCTTTGTATTATGACAGAGACCGAAAAAAATCTCGAATCACAATGATACCAAATTTGCACTAAGATTGTATTTCAGCTACTTATTTAAAATTATACGGTTTCCATAACCTACAACAATTTTAATAGTTTTAAGACATGGTTTAAATTGCTTTTGTAACCACATTGTGTAGAAAATGTATTTACAGTATTTAGAGGCTATGATATTTACCCTTATATGACCCTAGTCATATAATTCCATGAGCAATTATTGTACCCCAAACAAAGCAGTATAGAAGTTAGCATGACTGGCAAAAATTTAGCCTGTATACATTCAGTTGTTTATTTCAACTGTATTCTACTCTATCTCCATAGTTCACATTCCTGTTTGATAGGCTTTTCGCCCACACACCCTTATCGCTGCTGGGGAGACCTGCCATTTCTGTGTCTCACAAGCGGGTCTATCTGTGCATGTCAAAACAAAATTTCAAAGGAAGCCCCGACCACAGTGGTTCCTTGTTGACAGCTTGTGTCAGTGAGCTGTTTAAGGTAAAGGACAGAAGCATTGCTGCTTGGAGATCTGTCACCACACAGCCCGATCAGCGGTCCAGCGATAGAGTAAAGAGGCTCTCAGTGAAACGGTGCATTAGTCACCTGACACTGGAAGACCAGAGAAATCAGTGGACTATTAAATGGATTTATGGAAGATATTGAGATTTTTTGCAAAGATGGCAGTGATCAATTGCATGTAAAATGATTTTCAGACATCACTTTGCTGTTTGCAAAATATTCCATTCTTGAGACATGGCATAACAGCAAATAATAAAACCATCAGTTAACTAACTTAAGAGAGCGTAGCATTGTCTGAAAAAAGATTATTAGCATATAAGCACAGCTATAGAGCAGGAGGGCAGTTATCTGCTCTGATAAACAAATTATTTGGTGTATTTAGTTGGAAATAGGCTTTGTCTTCTAATGACCTGGTATCATGTTTTAATGTTTTTTTCCTGCATGTTTCCAACATGATGTAATCAGATCTACCTTTAGACCATGGGTTAAAGTTCTCCGTCACTACGACGGATTTCCGTCATTTGATTTTTTTGGGGAAAAAATCCGTCAAATCATAATAAACAACACACGCGCGTGCTATCTGTTTTGTGGCCGAAATATGATTCTCACTGGCGCTCATTAGCGCTGGATGGATGACGGCGGTGTCATTTGATTGACTTGCGGTTCATTCCGCCTTCAGATTTGCGGACATTACGTAGAAAGGTTTTTTACCCCCCTCCTGCCTAGCGTGACCGTAGCGCGCGACTCCGTACACCTGCGCGAACGGCGGAGGCTACTTGCTGCGTCACATTCTTTTGCAGTGTTGTCCGAAACGATATGTGGTAGTATAAAGAAACACCCCTCAAAAACAGGGGAATGAACATTTACCTGACCAATTGTTGCATTAGTGCTAGAATTTGTGCTAAAGTACTTTAAAATGCTTGAAAATGTAACTACTTCGTTTCACAACAAATAGCTATCTGACTGAACAATTCTCTTGTATTACGTTAACAAATACAAGCCTCTTGTAATTCCAGGACGAAACATGAGAGAACGTGAAGACGTTAAGATTGGGCGTTTTGAAAATAAACAACCATTAAATAATTTGATAAAAAGCGAATTATTTCGAATCATTTCGAGTATATGTATAAATATTTAACTTAATTAAATTTAACGTTGAAAACGTGTTGAAATGGACCTTGAAGGTGACGTACAAGTGCTTTAATTCCACCTTGTAAAGGTGTATGAACCCGGCAAACATGACTGCGCTGAAGCGCTGCGCGCGCGAAGCCTGGTTGCGAGCGACCGTAGCGCGCGACTCCGCCCACCTCGCGCGACCCTGCGCGAGCGGTGTAGGCGTTTATACTTTCGCGAACGTCGCTGCAGTGGTCTCCGAAACGATAGGTGGCGATAGGTGGCAGTGGAGAATAAAAAACCTCTGCAAAACCGGGGAAAGAACATTTTTACCTGACCAGAGACCGTATATATACATTAGGTATCAAACATAAATATGGCTTTGCAATGTTGTCCGAAACGATATGTGGTAGTATAAAGAAACACCCCTCAAAAAAAGGGGAATGAACATTTACCTGACGCATTTTGATGTTGCTTTGTGTTTCAGGTTTGAAAAGTGCTGGAATTTAGGCTAAAGTACATTAAAATGTTGAAATTACGTTAACTTGTAATTCCAGGACGAAACATGAGAGAACGTGAAGACGTTAAGATTGAGCGTTTTGAAAATAAACAACCATTAAATAATGTGATAAAAAGCGAATTATTTCGACTATATGTATTAATATTTAACTTAATTATGTTTATCGTGCTGTAAAATATTGAAATGGACCTTGAAAGTTCCGTACAAGTGCTTTAATTCCACCTTGTTTAGGTGTATGAACCCTGCAAACATGACTTTGTCGATCGCGCTGAAGCGCGGCGCGCGCGCGAAGTTACAAAATTCGAGAGGTGCACGACCTCGCGCCGCGACAGCGCGCGAGGCCCTCGCGCACGGGCGGAGCCACAGCGATTACGTCATTTTCGCCGCGCGGACCCTCGCGCCGCTCGCGGCGCGTCGAGTATAAACCAGGCTTAAACCAGGCTTTAGTTACTAAATTCGAGAGGTGCACGACTGCGAGGCTCTCGCGCACGGGTGGAGCCAGCTCGATTACGTCATTTTCGGCGTGCGGACCCTCGCGCTGCTCACGCCACTCGTGCTGCGTCATGTATAAAGGATTAAACCAGGCTTAACATGGATGGTGTTGTTCTGTTTGTATTTAAAAGCTCTATCCAGTGGTGTGATTTAATTTGCCATTTTTGGACATTACATTTTTTTGTAACATACCTACTTAAAGCAGGTAATCTTACGGCTTATGTTTTTGCGATAGTGAATCTGATAAAAACAAGAGAGCTTCATACCTTTTAAAACTCACCAGGATTCACTAAATTTGACTTGATCTTTAAATAATTTTCTGGAAGAGGACCCCCAGATAACTCCCATTAAATACACATTTAATACATTTATTGCTCAGGTGTTCATTCTCTCTTCTGTCCTTACACAGGCTGTTTAGATAAATATACTTTATAAATGTGTTTATTGTGTAGAATTAGGCAAAAGAGGCCGTGTCCCAACTACACCACATTTTCAGTAATTGCTGGCATTGTCTTTTGCCAGGAAAAATTTTCAGTCAAATGAAAATTTCTTGCTTTAACCCATGCTTTAGACAGTTGACACGTTGCGTTGCCTCTGCATGGCGGTCATATGCCTTCTGATATTTTCACGCTGTAGACAATGAAAATTATGTAAGCAATGCAGTTTCAATCAGCAATCATGTTTTTGCTCTTTCTCATGGTAGAATTTAAAGAAGCTCTCTGCAGTTGTAACTCACAGATATTATCAGTCATAGTGATCCGTACCCCAGTGTGTGGGCACGCACCTCACCCTTGGCATCAAACAGATTCACTCAGCTTCTGTCACAGAGGAATTACATTTGTCTTTGAAGTGGAAGCGTCCATGTTTGCTTCTGGTGCTTGATTAAACTTTATTTGGTTGCAGTATTGCTCTTTTACTGAATATTTCAGTGCTTGTGTATTTGTTTTTAAAAATGCCAGTGGATGTCTGTTTCATTTAGGAAAGACAAGCCATTAAAGCAGACACTTTCTGTCAATTAGTCTCTGTTTCTGCCAAGATGTAGGGACACACAGGAGAGAAAAAATACAGAAAATTGTTAAGCACCCTCTCAACATCTCTAAGGCTTATCATGGTTTACCATGATGACAGAATGTAAAGACTGCACAGAGGCATAATTGAATTCAGAGACTTCTATCTACTACAATAGCAAATACCTAGTAATCCCGTAAGTATCATAAGACACTAAGTACCACCAGCAGTGTTATGCTTAAGATATGTACAGTGTTTATATTATCATTTGTTATATTGTGGATGATTTCTTCATGCTTTTGTTTTGCCCGATTTTCTGCTTAATCGTTCACAATACAATCAGTGTAATTAGCAAAAGGAAAGCAGTGTCACCTTCTGAAAAAGGGGCTGCCGTTTCTTTTAAACAGTGAATTACGGGTTTGCAAGTTCTGTGTTGTAACCTACCAGTGCAAGTTCACTAGCTCGAGTGTGTTGGCCAGTTTCTCTGTGTAATTGCAAACACACTGCAAGCTATTAAACACAGGCATGGCCTCTGGGAGAAATGCATACATGCGTGTCAAATAAATGCAAAGTTTTATGCTGGTTCTTTTTGCATTTCTTAATTTTTCTTTGTGACAATATGACAATAAAGTTGAAAGTTGAATTGAGTTCTAGATCTCTTCCATGCCCCCTTTCTAAGACATGTGTGTGTTTGTGTGCGTGTGTGTGTGTGTGTGTGTGTGTGTGTGTGTGTGTGTGTGTGTGTGTGTGTGTGTGCGCGCGCGCGCGCGTGTGTGTGTGTACCTGCACAGGCTGTGACTGGCTGCTGTGTTTCAGGATAAACACAGAGCAATAGGAGGAATCATGGTAACTCTCAGACAAACCCAGACTGAACTCTGCATCCCCTCAAATACACATTAACATTCACCTCCATCTGGCCTATAGCTCAAGTTATATATATGCTGAAGTTACCAAGCTCTGTCTTGTCAATAATTTAGGAATACAGTAATCACAAAACCAAAACAAAGCAAACAACACAAAACAAAACATAAAGACAAAGAAGCAGAAACAGAAAAAAAACAAGTAGAGAACAGAGTTCACATCGAGATTTTTATAGCTGAATACCTAGATTCTGCATTTTGTCAGGTAGATAGTTAACATTAGTGCGTTTTAGTTAACATTACTAGATGAAATCGCGGAAACGACGATGGAGATTAAATGTGGTAGTGCATTGGCGCCCCCTTCTTTCAAGAAAAACATTGAAAAACAAAATTATCAATATTTTGGGAGTTATTTCAGGCCCTTAGATTATAAGATAATTTGTACTTTATATACTGTTATTCATTTGTTATTTAGAATCACTGTTATTTGAAAGAACTGACTATTGACATTCTCGTAATGGCTTCTAAATTGATCATATTTGAACGTAACAGTTCTACAGACGCTTTTATTTTGAAATTTGGTTGGGTCACACTACTTCCGTATTGAAAAGTCACCAAACAACATGGAGATAACAGTAGAAAGTGTGCGTCCTTTAGTGGACTAATAATAGTGTTATTTTGAAATATTGATATTTTTAGCAACTGTTCAGGTAACCGCCATACACTGCGACAAATTATCTGTAGCCACTACCAGGTATTATCTGAATAAGCAAGACATTAACGTATATGTGCCCGAAAATGAATGGCATTCTTAAACTTGCTATAAATCAACTAAGAAGGGAAATTACCAAGCAAGAGGTAAGATATCAGTTATGAGCAGAGTGTAACTTGCATTGTCTTGCTGGGAACAACCAATTAATAAACAGTACAAATAAACTTTTCTGCTACACGATGATATATTTTTTACGGAATTATTTATTTTTTGTCATACAACAAAGTGTAGTATAATTCATTATATAACAAAATACGTTTGGATTTTAGACTTTACACATCTATCTCTGTGTGTAGATGTGCTGGCCCTAGCATTTTTTAATGTATAGCAATATTCTCTCAATAATGCGCATAGAAAGATTTCATACATTTAAAAATGCAGATCAGAGTACTTTTCAGATGTGAAATCAAGGTATAGTAGCACAGTATTTGTTTAACGTGAAGTTCGCATTTGGGACATAAATGCAAAAAGCTGCTTCTTGATTTGATAAGCAATCACTATTTTTATTATCTGTACTTTTGCAGGCTTTGGTCAAATTATCCTGTCGAGCTGTAGGTGGCGCTGTTGTCCCTCGTGCAGACGACGGTGTTACAGGAGAGGAGGCAGTGAGTCTGTGGTCTCAGCACTTCCTGCAGCATGGAGTCTCTGAGCCTCTCCTCTCCAGTCACTACATCATCGCTCATGTACTTGGAAATAAAACAGTGAGTCTCCCTCATGCATTTCCCCACGAGTGCCCGTGCAGTGGCGTGGGTTTATTGTTTTTTTTGGATCTCGACCCTAACCCTAACCCCCAGCACACTGGATGTGAAATGAAGCAGTGACTACGATCGTATGGTCAGAAGGTCAACTCTGATTTGTTTGTATTTGTTTGGGTAAACTCTACAGAAATAATTTGCCTTTCTGCTCTCTCCCTGCACTCCACTTCACTTTTAGAAGACCATAAATAATAAGAGCATTTACTGCTCTCTTGTTTCTGGCCAGCAGCGCCTGTGCATCATAAGAGCGAACACAAGGTCTGGCGTTGATTTGTAGCATTTGGAGACTGTTGCTGTTGTCTTTTAGCACATGGACAAAAAGAATGATAAATAAAGTCAGTAAAGCAGGCTAATTCAAATGCTAGAATAATTAATCAAAGGCATAACTAAACATTAGGTTTGCTAATCTCTTAAATATGAACTTCTTGTTTAAAATTATTTTTCTTTATTTGGTTGGTAAGGTAGTTAGTAAGGTATATTATTCAGTAAATTCTGTTAATTATTCAGTAACCACATTGAAACTGTTGTCACTGCTTTGCATCCACCACTGAATGAATGACAAATGCTTTCAGTCATGAAGAAAAACCTGCTGAGCAGATAAAGAATTCTATGCAAAATGTAGGTAGAGATCAAAAAAGCAAAGAATGCACTGGCTAAACTCAGTGGGTCAAATCAGTTGTAAATCAAGAGCTGATATCGAACACATTTTTCTGACTCATATTGCAATTGTAAATGAAGTTGCACCTGTGTTTTGGAATTAAAGTTCCAGCCCTAAATGTGGAAGGGGCTGGTCTGGGACACCAGACCTCACGGCTGAGCCTTCTGGACATGTTGGGTTCTGGGACACCAGACCTCACGGCTGAGCGTTCTGGACATGTTGGGTTCTGGGACACCAGACCTCACGGCTGAGCGTTCTGGACATGTTGGGTTCTGGGACACCAGACCTCACGGCTGAGCCTTCTGGACGTGTTGGGTTCTGGGACGCCAGACCTCACGGCTGAGCCTTCTGGACGTGTTGGGTTCTGTTACACCATACCTCACAGCTAAGCCTTCTGGACATTTTGGGTTTTGGGACGCCAGATCTCACAGCTGAGTTTCCTGGACGTGTTGGGTATTGGGAGGCCAGACCTCACGGCTGAGTTTTCTGGACATGTTGGGTTCTGGGACACCAGAGCTCATGGCTGAGCCTTCTGGATGTGTTGGGTTCTGGGATGCCTGGCCTCATGGCTGACCCTTCTGGAGGTGTTGTGGGCTTAATTCAGCAAAACTTCAACAAAGGGAGTTTGCCTACCCGTTGACTTCTATGAAGAGCTTGTAGTAGATTCTAGTATGAAGGTAGTGAGCTAAGTCCTACATGACACTAGTGAAGTCCTCTTCAAAGCTCTAATGGGAAAGGATATTTGATTATATCTTATAGCATGGTGTTACTATGTTTAAAATGCAGCTCTTTGGAAGTTCTGCATTTTTATTAATTGTTATTCATTGCTACTTTGATGTTAGCTCAGTTAATTGTTCAAGTGAAGATCAAAAGCAGCGTGTTTGCTACAGTCTGGCAGATAGTACATAAAAACAACTGTAGATTTCTGGGGCAAAATCTTATGTACAGCTGAGATGAACATCTCATACCAGAGTGAAGGAATGTGGAAGGTGTGTAGGTGGGGAACTGTTCATGGTCAAACCTATGTCACATGATTTGAGACACGGTGGCCCAAGCATGTGTGGGTGTAAGAGGAACTGACTTACTTGTTTTTGACACCAGTAGCAGGGCAAAATACAAAATGACACAGAAGCCTTTTATATCAGCCACACCAGTGAATACACTCAGGGGAAGTTTCTTAGTGTAAATAAACAGCTCCTTAAATTTTCTGTTCATTTTTCTGAATTTTAAATTGATTATTGGTCAGAGATGCCATGCATGTATGAATCTACAGGGTACCTTTGAAATGTAGACATTGCTTGGCGTCTACGTGGCTTAACAATACAGATATAAATTACATTGATTGAAAGCGAATATTTTGAAAATCAAAACCATGGATGTTTCACTGACACAATGTGATGTAATATGGAGTCAAAAAGCAATCATTTTACTGTTCAATTACTTGTGGACACTCCAGACACAGATTGTATGTGAATATAATAATAATAATAATAATAATAGAATGAAATGTACACTTATTAACAAGACAACATGCTCTAAGTTTGGTCTAGTCTAATCAGCATATGACTAATCTATTAAGCAACTGATGCTTATTCTATTTCTAGCTTGTAAACATTTTTAAACATTAACAATGTATTTTATTGTGGAGGAGTCTGTGTACAAACATACTTTATGCATAGAACCTCAGGTTTTATTAATAAAACCTCAGACTGTATGCATGAAACCTCAGGCTTTATGTATAAACTTAAGGCTTAAATTTAATTGGTTTGCCTGTCTGAGTCACTTTTTCATTTTTATAGTTTAGATGAGTGATTCACTGTGTATGTTATCTTTCTGTATTTATCCATTGGGAGGACACATATGCATGTACTCTTTCCAGCAAACATACTGTGACCTAGTCAGGCACAATTACTGCCTGTTTGCTTGGAAACTTCTAGGAATCAAATTATGTTTTCCACCAGTCCCAGTGCTTTGTTTTCCTAATTTGTTCTCTCTCTCTCCCTTCCTCCCTCCCTCCCTGTATCTCTTTGTTTATCTGTCTATGGAAGCTGGAGTGTGTGGAGAGAAGAAGACTGAAGGAAACTCTGACTGATAAGGAGAGAGAGAGTGTTTGGAGATTATGTTCCAGACGTCTCACGAGGTACCACCATTGCTGTTCTGGATGTTTCTGTGTGTACCCTGGTAGTGTAGTACAGACAGCCCCGTCGACAGGGGGGGACAACCGGGTCTGTTGTCCCGGGCCCTAGGGCCAGGGGGGCCCATCAAAGAGCCCAGCAATTTATTTTTTATTTAAAGTCTATAATTTTTAAATAATCTTGACATCTTTCATTAATATAAAATTATGTACTCATAATAAGCTCGATGGCTCAAATATATATGTTTTTTATCTATCTGCATATTTTCCATTAAGTGCATACACCCCCGCCTCCCACTGGAAAATGGTTTGATCCAGCACCGACTGTAGCCGGCCGGTATCCGCCCAACAGCGGGAAATACAGTGGTGGGTAGTTAAAGTAAATACAGAAATCTGGAGCGCAGAAAAGAAAGGAAAACCATTTACCTGACGAATTTTAAAGTTGCATTGTGTTCCAGGTTTGAAAAGTGCTGGAACTTAGGGTAAAGTACTTGAAAATGCTTGAAATTGTAACTACTTCGTTTCACAACAAATAGCTGTCTGACTGAACAGTTCTCGTGAAGACGTTAAGATTGGGCGTTTTGAAAATAAACAACCATTAAATAATGTGATAAAAAGCGAATTATTTCGAATCATTTCGAGTATATGTATAAATATTTAACTTAAGTAAGTTTAACGTGCTGGAAAATATTGAAATGGACCTTTAAAGTGACGTACACGTGCTTTAATTCCACCTTATAAAGGTTTATGAACCCTACAAACATGACTGTTCATTGCGCTGAATCTTTCTTGTCCCGGGCCCCAGCAAGACTGTCAACGGGCCTGAGTACAGACACATACTGATAATTACATTATAGGATCTTGAAGAGTGGATTGGAAAGAGTGGAAAATCTTGTCTTAAATCTTGTGGGTTTCATTTTTTCTGTGTGTGTGTGTGTGTGTGTGTGTGTGTGTGTGTGTGTGTGTGTGTGTGTGTGCGTGCGTGTGTGTCGGGGGTTGTGTGTGGGGGCTGACATGCTGAACTGTGCTTCAGAATGCCTGTACAGTACGTGATTGAGGAGTGGGACTTCAGGGACCTGACTCTGAAGATGAGACCTCCAGTGTTCATCCCACGTCCCGAGACAGAGGTCCTGCCTTCCACACACACTCTTCATCCATCCACACAGTCTTGATCCATCCCCGACTCAATTCCCGGCATCCTGCAGTTCCCTTCATGGTGTCATCCAACCAAGGATTTTCACATGTAAATGAACTAGAAATAAACCCAGGACACTGCGGGACATGAAGAGGAGAAACACGCACGTACACACGGTGTGCATGTCCATGTGTCGGGCTTGTGTGCAGGAGCTGGTTGGCTTGGTCCTGGAACATCTCCAGTCAGAGCAGATGAAGGCGGGGGGGGAGGCTGCTGTCCTGGAGGTGGGCTGTGGGTCAGGTGCCATCACTCTGAGTCTGCTCCACGCTGCCCCTCAGGTTGGGTCCACCACCCTTCAGGATCCTAGTATCCTTTTGCCTCTTGATGTGATAAAGATATATTGAAATATTTCATTCCACATTCATGATGTGTGTTAAAGTTGTGGCATATGTTTCCTGTACTTGTATTAGAGAGAAACGTAAGAATAAAACAAATACATAATAATAATAAAGCTAATACATAGTAATAAAAACGAATACATAATAAAAAATGTAATAAAAAGCATACTTTTTTATCACCATAATTGTGGTTGTATTTAATGGTTGTATGAAAAATATTAATTCTTTAATGTACTTTCTCTAAGCTCAAGGCCATTGCGTTGGACAGAAGTCATGAAGCAGTGTGTTTAACAGAAGAAAATGCGAACAGGTGGTTATAACCTCTGGATGTGGGGGTGAGTACATGCATGTGATAAGGTTTCACTGATGAAAATATACTGTGTGTGTTTTTTTCTTGGTTTTTTTGTAACAGATTGGGTCTTCAGGACAGACTGGAAGTTCGTAAATTAGATATTATGAGTGGTAAGTGGATTAAGTACATGACATGCTGTTGCATTTGTGTAGACTGTGATGAAAGGTTGGATTCCTTTCCTCTTTCCTGCTACTAATCCTATCGGTAATTCCTGTCACTAACCACTGAAAGACAAAGGCTCTATTTTAGCAGATAGGATCAAGGAAGCATTTCTTTTTTCCATGGTTCTCATATAACAGACTTTTGTCTGGTCTTTCAGACACTACGGTTCTCGTATTTAACTATTTATAATATTAACATGTGAAAAAAAAGATGTAGTCAATATATCATTTCACTTCTTTGAAATTATATTATTCAATAATATAATTTATTATATTATTTTATTTTTTCTTTATTTTAAAATAGAAATTGATAAGACACTTGAATAATCTTATAATGGAAGTATTAGATATACCGGTTACATGCCTGATTTCACTTGCTAGGATGTTTTCTTGAAGTAAAAGGACCACTGTCCCACCTGACCACTGTCCCGCCTGACCACTGTCCCGCCTGACCACTGTCCTGGATGCATTTGAGTGGTCACACTGTTGCAGTGACCAGAGCCTGTTGGCATGTCTGTTCTGTGCATTAACACTGCCAGCTTTGAAAATACTGTGTTTCAATGTGTGTGGGTGTATGTGTCCTATTCGCAGATGCGGGGTTGATGGTGAGGGACTACAGTCCTGTTGACGTGCTTGTTAGTAATCCACCCTACCTGTTCACTGAGGATATGACGTCTCTGGAAGCAGAGATACTTAGGTATACACACAATGGACCACACGTATATGGACTAAGACATTTAGTGACTGATACATAAACATTCAGATGTACTTCCAGTGCCTACATAAATGAGCCTCTGTGATCCTCTGTACAGGTTTGAAGACCACTCAGCGTTGGACGGTGGTTTGGATGGAATGTCAATAATCAGACAGATTCTAGCTGTAGCACCACAACTCCTAACCACTGATGGGTAAGAATGTATCTGTGTGTGTGTGTGTGTTCAGGTGGGATGCGTTTGTGTGTGTGTGTGGTTTTTAAACGAGCCTTCTGGTAGGTCTGTTACACAATGAACATGAGCTTGTGTCTGTGGCCTCGAAGAGCAGTGGTGTATAAATAGCATGCTCAAATCTCGCTAAGGAGCTTTCCCAGCACTTCTAAAACACTTCAGGGAATCCGGTACCACTCACAGAGTATTCCAGGGACCGGGAGTCTTTCTCACTAATTCCCCCTACGGCAAACACAATGATGAAGAGTTTTCAGTAGACTTTGACAGTTAAAAAGCAAGGCTTGTGAAACACATCTTCTGTTCCGATGACATTGAGAATTTTAAAGAGGGGCTAACCCCCCGTTGGAGGTGTAATAAGCTTGGAACACTTGTGTTGAGGAGAAAGT
Organism: Brachyhypopomus gauderio; assembly: GCF_052324685.1. Classification (NCBI taxonomy): domain Eukaryota; kingdom Metazoa; phylum Chordata; class Actinopteri; order Gymnotiformes; family Hypopomidae; genus Brachyhypopomus; species Brachyhypopomus gauderio. Next base: position 11,931,437 of record NC_135218.1, read on the forward strand.
ATTTGAACGTGTGCAGAAGTGTCATGTTCTCTGTGGTACTTTTCAAACATTTCTTTGTGTGTATGACCTAGTATACATTTATTACTGTGGACTAGTTAATTCGCTTAGGCTTCTAAGATCTACTTTTCATTCGTGTTGTGTCTTCTATATAATTTAACCAAAAAGCCATCATACTTAATTCCTCTGATTTTGACCCCATATTGTATTTAAGACCTTCTTTCTGATAAAAAAAAAATCAACCTCAAACATGAATTTTTTCGGGTGTCGTTTCTTCACTCTTTTGTCTGTCTCTGCCTCCCTCTCAGTCGGGTGTTTTTGGAGGTAGACCCACGCCATCCCCCTCTCATAAAGAGCCTTGTAGAGGAACAGATAGAAGGACTGCAGTATGTGGGAACAAGCTATGATCTTACCACCAGGTCAGAATGACTAAAAATCACACTTTTAATGTAATAATAGGTGTGTGTATTGAGTATATAGGTATATTTATCCTGAAACTATGTTATGTTGCATTATGTTACTGCAGCCAAACCAGACATTTGAAAACATCTTCATCAACTAGTGTTAAATATTTGCACCATCCTTTCTGGTAGTGTTTCCCAACTAACATTTTTGAGAAATGTTTGGTTGTGCTGTGTGCTGCCCATGACTCTGCACAAGTGTCATATGAGGCCAGTTTTGTGTGACAGCTCCTTAGATTAGCACCCTTGAGACGCACCATCTTGCAGAGGTCTCAGTGACTCCTAGAAACACCTGCAGAATGATGCAATAACGTACACCTTTACACCACACATGGTTTATTTAAATCCACCAGCCAATAAATAGAATTATTATTATTTCTACGCAAAAACAACTCCCTTCCAAATTCCTGGTTTTCTCATAACATTATTAGATAATATTCTCCAGTGTCTAACTGTACGGATGAGCACCACTGCATTGATTCTGTGTTGTTGTTGTTGTTGTTGTTTTTCTAGGCCACGGTTCTGTGTCCTAAAGAAGAATACTAGGTAGTCTGTTGAAGGCCGGGTGTCTGAGTGGTCGCTTCGGGGTTAGAGCTATAGACTGTGTAAGAGTGAAGTCCAGGCTGAAAGAGCAGGGGAGATGACGCACACCGCGGAGGAGAGCTGATATGCCTGTCTGGATGGACTCTGAGGATTTGTTTTACTGGCCTTCTGCTGGGGTCCAAGGCATGCACCCCCCCCCCCCCCCCCCCCCCCAGTACTGATCATTCTAGAGCTGAGAATGGTGCAGATTGTAATTCTACAATTTTACAGTGAAATTGCAGACCAGCCATGTGACTCCATGTTACTTTTTTTATCATGAAGGGTACTAGACGATGCAAATGCATAAAAAAAAATTTATACTTTGAAGCTATGATAACTAAGGTACTTAGCAGGGGTTTCCAAGCCCTGGAGAGTTGCACAGTTTTGTTACAACCCTGAACTAGCACACCTGCTTCTGATACTGAGAAGCTACTGAAGGACTTTATAACCTGCATCAGGTGTGTTGGATTAGAGTTGGAACTGAATTCTACAGGGCAGCAGATCACCAGCACTGCGCTTGTCCACCCATATTCAACAGCTTTTTATAGTAGCCATCACTGGACTTTATGCAAAAGTCCAGTTTCTATGGAAATAAGCACCGCCGATATTCCCATGGCTGCTTTGCTTCCTGAGTGAGGTCATCATCCTGTTCCTTTGACCCGGCTGTGCGTTCCATGGTGCTTTCACAGATGGAAAGGGTAGTTCTGCAGATACTCGAGGAGTGGGTTTGGTAGAGGCAGCATTTTGGGGCACTTGGTGGCTCTGTTGATGGCCAGTCGTGTAAGATGCTGTAAGGAGGGAAAGGCTTGAGGCCTGTTCAGTGGGCGTTTGAGCTTGAGAAATACGCTGCAGTCCGGAGGCGCCGGTGGGGCCGTGGCGTCGCTCTCGTCCTCGCCCGCCCCCTCCTTGCCCTTCCCGGAGCCCACATAGTGCTGCACGAGGCTGGGCACGTTGGGGAAAGAGTGGAGCCGTGGCCTGGCCGGAGAGCTGGAGTCCAGGCGGAAGCGCCCGCGGCTGTACTCAATGCGGACATTGGTGGGTCCGCTGACTGTTTTTACGGACAGGGTCAGCATGTAGAGCGGGTGACTGCTGTCCCGAACAAGGAATGTGCCCTCTGGTGCCCCCTGCAGGACGGAATGGGCCTCACCAGCAGTGATGGCACCCCAGTACCATCCTGGGAAAAAGAAAAAAAAGTGTAACCATTAATCACTAGTACTGAAGGAGAGAACACGAATTATGTTAAACAGTAATGGCGATCTTTCACCATTCAATTTCCATGTCTCTGCTGGTTGTGTGATGCGATTGTATTCTAGACTCTAGATAACACTCATAACACTCATATGTGTGCTGTGCCATTGTTTCTTAACACATTGTTGAGAAAATAAGTTTTTTGCTTAGCAATAATATTAGCAATAGTATATTTTGCTCATTAGTATGTGTGATATTAAAATTAGATATGATTGCTGCATGATATGTTTTAAAGCTATACATTTTGAGAAGGGCAATTCAGCTTTTAGTTGCATCAGAAAATTCAATGGTCTAAGACAAGTGTTAGACTCTTGTGAAGTGTCTGTGAAATATGTTCTACACTGATAAGCTCCACAGAAGGTGAATAGCAACAATTGCCTGTAATGACACCTTATCAGGCTGAGACACTGGGACCATGGAAGAGCACTGAGGGGGTGGAGCCATACCATATATAACTTACATGTTACTAGTAACTTTCAGATCTCTCTGGTGTACATGTTTGGTGTGTGTGAGATCTCCTGAGATATATCTTAGTTATAATAAAGGCCTTTTGATATTGCTATAAATTTGGTCTGTTGTTCCTGACATCCTCCTCTGCATCAACGAACACGCTGGGCTAAAGTGGTTCAAAGAAGTGTCCAGCCCAACAACATGTACATCTAGCTGTAAATGTCCTCGCTTGTATGAATTTTAAAACGATCTGGTGTTTGCCTGAGCATGTCAAGGGTTTGTACCTGATGCATCAAGATAACAGAATGTGCTGCCATGTGGCTTTAGTAATTATTACATTTAAAATTTAACTAGGCTTCTCATATCTTTCCATTCAAACGTAAAATACAGATGTACTCACCCCTGGACGCAGAGAATCATCGTGAGAATCGAGCCTACAATCTGATTCCTAAACGATTTCAAAGTTATTGTGGCTGTTGTTGCCGTTAGTTCAAAATTCACTACGACCGCGTTTCTTCTTCACGCCTAAACGATCCTCGGTACCACGCTGTCAACTCCCTTGTGAAAATGACCCACGTTATAAAAGGACGCTTTAAATAATTACAAAAGGATCTAAACTGTGCATGAATCGGCAGCATACATGGTTTGGGCAAATGAAAGGTGTCACGCCAGTTAATATCCTAAACCCCAACACGGTAGGGTTTGGCTTGTTCAGTTCGACTGAATTCCAGCGACGGCGTTTCTCAGAACCAGCGCGTGTACCAGCTCCTCTGACGCGCTCGGCAGCCAGTCCCACAGACCGTGTGAATCTTTATTTCTAGGATACTACTTCATATCGTGTTTTTTTACAAGCTCAGAAGACTTCAGCATGGTTTTCTTACAGTGTGGGACCCTGCTTGAGTTTTTTTTTTTTATAGATAATGATACGATTGCGGGTATTACCTAGGGATTTGCCGCGAAAACGTTCTAAGAATTTCCAGGCATAGAGAGAAGGTACAGTAGAGGTATAGAGGCAGGTAGCCTGCCGTAAAAAGCACCCCCTTGTAACTCGGTCTTTGTTGATGGTAGGTCAAATTCACTTTAGAGTTACATAGTTAAGACCAATTCTTGTTGATTCTATGAGTTTCATGCATGTAGCACCACTGTAGCCAAATTGGGGGGGGGGTGTCTTTTACGGCAGGTGGCCTGCCGTAAATAGCACCCCCTTATAGCTCTCACTTTTTGTTTGAATGTTGTTGATTCTAGCTCAAAATAATTGTAGCCATATAGACACAACCAACCAGCTTTACAGATGCAACACCATAACTTTAATATAAAATGTATATGCATGTCAGTTAGAAAATACAGAATAATAATTTTATAATTATATCTCAGTATTAAATACACTGCTCAAAAAAATAAAGGGAACACTTAAACAACACAATATAACTCCAAGTCAACCACACTTCTGTGAAACCAACCTGTTCAGTTAGGAAGCAACAATGATTGTGAATCAATTTCACCTGCTGTTGTGTAAATGGAATAGACAACAGGTAGAAATGAGAGGCAATTAGCAAGACCCCCCCTATAAAGGAGTGGTTCTGCAGGTAGGGACCACAGACCACTTCTCAGTACCTATGCTTTCTGGCTGATGTTTTGGTCACTTTTGAATGTTGGTGGTCCTTTCACACTCGTGGTAGCATGAGACGGACTCTACAACCCACACAAGTGGCTCAGGTAGTGCAGCTCATCCAGGATGGCACATCAATGCGAGCTGTGGCAAGAAGGTTTGCTGTGTCTGTCAGCGTAGTGTCCAGAGGCTGGAGGCGCTACCAGGAGACAGGCCAGTACACCAGGAGACGTGGAGGAGGCCGTAGGAGGGCAACAACCCAGCAGCAGGACTGCTACCTCCGCCTTTGTGCAAGAAGGAACAGGAGGAGCAGTGCCAGAGCCCTGCAAAATGACCTCCAGCAGGCCACAAATGTGCATGTGTCTGCACAAACGGTTAGAAACCGACTCCATGAGGATGGTATGAGGGCCCGACGTCCACAGATGGGGGTTGTGCTCACAGCCCAACACCGTGCAGGACGCTTGGCATTTGCCAGAGAACACCAGGATTGGCAAATTCGCCACTAGCGCCTTGTGCTCTTCACAGATGAAAGCAGGTTCACACTGAGCACATGTGACAGACGTGACAGAGTCTGGAGACGCCATGGAGAGCGATCTGCTGCCTGCAACATCCTTCAGCATGACCTGGTTTGGCAGTGGGTCAGTAATGGTGTGGGGTGGCATTTCTTTGGAGGGCCGCACAGCCCTCCATGTGCTCACCAGAGGTAGCCTGACTGCCATTAGGTACAGAGATGAGATCCTCAGACACCTTGTGAGACCATATGTTGGTGCAGTTGGCCCTGGGTTCCTCCTAATGCAGGACAACGCTAGACCTCATGTGGCTGGAGTGTGTCAGCAGTTCCTGCAAGATGAAGGCATTGAAGCTATAGACTGGCCCGCCCGTTCCCCAGACCTGAATCCGATTGAGCACATCTGGGACATCATGTCTCGCTCCATCCACCAACGTCCAGGCCTCCATTGGTTAATAAATTTGATTTCCATTGATGATTTTTGTGTGATTTTGTCAGCACATTTAACTTTGTACAGAACAAAGTATTCAATGAGAATATTTCATTCATTCAGATCTAGGATGTGTTATTTGAGTGTTACCTTTATTTTTTTGAGCAGTGTATAACAGGATCCACTGCTGTCAGGCCTCGTCAGTACATGGTTTTTCTAACAGACAAACAAGCACAGCACTCACATACAACCCAGTATGTGTCGAACACAGGACATACCTATCCATGCCTTCATTGCAGCTGTTGTTGATGCTATCAATCAATCAAAACATTACTTAGTAAACGTTGGCATATTAAAGTCACTACCTTTTGGTAATCACATCGCTGAAACCATCGTTTTTGTACATTATGCAAAACTACATTTTCCTGTGGCGCCCCCTGCATCATCAATCATCAGGTTTTTACACTCACACAGACACCGCAAATTTTTATTTTAGAACGAAAACAGTAAAATAAGTATTAAAGGAACAAATAAAAACCAGATGAATTATAAATATTACAGTATAACTAAATATATTGCTCAAAAAATATTTAAAAACTATTTTAGATAAAGTAGTGCAGAGAACAACTTCTAAATAATAATAAATAAATATTGGTGTAGTGAGGTGGAGGGATATGATGGTGTAAATATTAATAATAAATAAATATTGGTGTAGTGAGGTGGAGGGATATGATGGTGTAATGCTGCCTCACTGGAAGGTGATAAGGTTGAGAATGTGTCTTCTGGTGGACCAGGATGTGTAGAAACAGGATTTAAATATATTTCAAAAGTGCATCTGAAAGGAACAGAGGAGTAAATATGTGTTTTAATATATATTTATTAAAAAAAACTTGCTGAGCTAAGCTAATAGTAGCACCTACTAGGATTGGGCAGTATGATGACAGTATTGTAAAATTGTGGCAGTATATTAACCACGTGACGTGACGCAACGTGCCAAATCTGTACTTTGAAAAATTTGGCGCATTCATTAAAAATATCTGTGGGCGGGGTCAGCAGTTGGAGTTCACTGATTGGTTGTGGAGTGGCGGTTTTCACTAGGATCATACAGAGGGGAAAAAGCCATAATGACGACGAGTGCTAGTTATGAGTGAAGCGAACTGGTTTCAAAGAAAAACACCACTGCTACAGCAACATTTTGGATTTGTTTCAAATTAAAAGGGAGAGTCAGTAAACCTATATGAGTCAGTGTGTAAGATCTGCTTATAAAAATTCTCCGCCAAAGATGGAAACACATCAACATGCATTCTCATATTAAAACGAAGCTCCCTTCAACAACATACAGTATAGTGTAATTCACCATATTATATTACCTTTGGTTTCTTCCTCCTCTTTTCTCATTTTTCTCCTCTGGGCACCAGAGAACTTCGGTCTTTTTGGCATCTTTCCGGAGAGATGTCACTCACTCTGATGTTGTTTTTTCCCCACAGAGAAACAGTAACGTGGTGCGCAGAGCAAACAGGTTGAGGGTCCTGCGCTGGTGATGGATATCGTGTGCTATTATAATTATTAATTTGACTAATTATTAAACAATGAAGTTGTGATTATGTGGACTTTGCTTGTTTTCATATTTATGAATTGTTCATTTGTGAATAAATAAATAAACAAATAAATATACAACCTTGCTACCCATATCCCAACATCACACACACCAAACAACTTCTCTTCAAGTACTATCCTTACCCCACCTAACATCAGCCCTTCTTAGCCACACCCACTGACTAGATCTCTCAGCTACTGCTGAACAACTCCTCATCAATGCTCTCATCACACAGCCTCTAAATCCAAACTCAGCCAGCAGTCTTGTGGCAGACTTCGCCACAAAACCCCTAGCCCCTACCTCTACAGGTCTAATATATGCTTGCCAGCCCCGCTCTCTTACCTCAGCCACCAAATCTGCATACTTCAACCTTTTCCTTTCATATGCTGCATCAACTTCATCTTCAAATGGAACAGTTAACACTATGAAATACACTATCCGCTTACAACACAACATCTGGCCTCAAGGTTGTGACTACAATACACTCTGGGACCTGTAGCTACTTTACAGCCTACATCAACCAACAGTTTCCAATCTCTTGCATCGGCCCACTTACCGCCAACTTTTGAAGACTGCTGGCTCCTTACTATGCTGCCCCTCACACACAAACCTAATTACTCTATTGGAACTAGCAACTGGCATGCCATTAACTTCCAACCGCTTCTTATCCAGTGCACCTGCCAATGATTTGAGTACCTGATTATGCCTCCATGTGTAACGTCCCTGTGACAAACTCACCTTACATGCCGACAGGATGTGCTTCAATGTACCACTTCCTGCACATAGCTTACAAGTTGGATCCTCACCTAACCACTGCCCAAGGTTTTGTGGAGTTGGAAGCACATCATAGGTAGCTCCCACAAGAAATTTTATACGGCTTGCATCCAATGCCCATAACTCTCCCCAGGTGATTCTCTTCTCCACACTGTCCCATTTCATCCACTGTCCTGCAGCTTTTGCCCGTCTTACTTCCTCCTCCTGCTCTCGAATAAACCAGTCACCATTCGCCTTCTCTTAGGTGATGTGGCCTTGCTGAATGCCCTCCATGTATCACCTGACCCTAGTCCTTCCCTCTCATTTTGCACCTGCTCTACAACATCTCTATGCTCCAATGCCCTCTTTGCTGCCTGAGTTGCCTCTTGGGAATTCCACTTTCTTCCTGTATGAGTCACTGGTGCCGCTGCTTTGATCAGTGCATCTTTCGACTCTATTAACAACATTCGTAGACAACAACATTGGTATATCTTTATCTATAAAGCAATACTTGGCAAACTTCCAATATACCTTTGTAATCTTCTGTCTGTTAGCTCTGGTCCATATCAGCTTCACTCTAACAAGTGGTTGCTTTTTAATGTACCACGAGTGTCAACTGAATTAGGAAAATTGGGGATGGAATAATCTACAAAAAGTGCTTAAAATAGAAACACTCATGTCCTTAAATAGATTTAAAGCTGCCTTAAAGAATGTAATGATGGAGACTTGTGCTTGTTCTTCTTGAGACCTTTTGTATTTTTATATTGTATTTTGTATTTTTATATTGTATCTGTGGTTTGGCTGCTACCTTGGCCAGGTCTCTCTTGTAAAAGATTTTGAATCTCAATGGGAATTCCTGGTTAAATAAAGGTTAAATAAAATTAAAAAAAATTTCTTGGCCTACCTTGGCACATTTAAACTCCTCAACTAAGCTTGTTAGTGGCAGTTCTAGCACTCCTCTCCCAAACCATGCCACACTACTAAGACAATGTGGAACCCCAAGCCATTTACTTACAGCCTTATTAACAATCCTTTCTAGCCTCTCAACTTTAGTCATCAGAATATCATACACTGTTAGTGGCCACTTTAGACGAGGCAACAATCCAAACTGCAAACACCATAACTTTAATTTACCTGGCAAAAATGACTTTTCGATACTATTAATAGCCTCATCCATTTTCTTCCTTAAGACACTCGAGCCCCACGTCCGCTGCCTGTGCGTCACTATCAGATACAGTGGACTGGACGACACGAGTGAAAAGTGAAGCCTCCGTGAGTCAGCTGCCCTCTAGTGGCTGGCTGCAGTACAACTTTTAACCCCGCCCATTCCCATGTAAGTGAACGGGCCGGACAAGAAACTTTGAATTTTTATTACACGTAAAATAAGTTTTTTGAGCAATTATATTTTATATGTGTCCGGCGGCCATCTTGGTGGCTTCAAAAGTTCACAATGGGAGTCAACGGCGACGTACTGTCCATTATATATACAGTCACTGGTCACTGTGCAGAGCAGATATTGTGGATGAAGATGCATGTGCAGAACACAGCTGCACACTCAAACATTCTTCAGACCAGCACCCGTGTAAGGCACGACGTGGCACAAACCCAGTCCTTTCACGACCGTGTCTTCGCTTTCTGAACAGAAATGACCACACAATAGTTTAAAATCACTCAGCAGACAATCTGACACATCACTTCAGAAATTACAGATAATTATGTTAGAGAGGCCTATATTGTGCTTTTAATATGAATTTCAAAGTAAATTCACGCGTTGTCACGTACTTTGTCATGGAAGCCAGGGTCGCCGTCATGGGCGGCACGGGGCGGTGGCCACGGGCGGCCACTACGGGGGCGGCGGCCTCGGGAACACTGGGGGCAGTGTTCGGGTGTCACCGGCGTCTGAGGGACGGGCGGCGGCGTCTCGGGCGGCGTCTCGGGCGGCGTCTCGGGCGGCGTCTCGGGCGGCGTCTCGGGCGGCGTCTCGGGCGGCGTCTCGGGCCGCGTCTCGGGCCGCGTCTCGGGCCGCGTCTCGGGCCGCGTCTCGGGCCGCGGCACGAGACGCGGCATGTGCGGCGGCTTCACGGGCGGCGGCTTCACGGGCGGCGGCTTCACGGGCGGCGGCTTCACGGGCGGCGGCTTCACGGGCGGCGGCGGCTTCATAGCCGGCAGCGGCGGCACGTGCAACGCCGGCACGTGCAGCGGCGGCACGTGCAGCAGCGGCGGCACGTGCAGCAGCGGCGGCACGTGCAGCGTCATCAGGGGTGGCGAGGTCACGGCGAGCCGGGTTTGCCCGCGTGGCATCACGGGGAGCCGGGTTCACCTGCGTGGCGGCCTGGGGAGGTCGAACACAAAAGCTAAAGACATATTCCCCATAAAATTACCTGTCTCCGCCCCTACTACAAATAGTTAAAATGTAACCGAAGAGCTAGGATACCATCTCAAAGGAACTTGAACTTACGGTCATCAGATGCAATTGTAACGAGGGCGTCCTCCGGACCACGGCGGCGGTACGTGCAGCGATGTCATGGCGAGCCGGGTTCACCCGCGCGGCGGCCTGGGGAGGTCAAAGACAAAAGGTAAAGACATATTCCCCATAAAATTACCTGTCTCCGCCCCTGACGTAAAACAGTGCCGCTTACTTCATGATAGTCATTTTGGATAAATCATTTACACATTCTATTTTGCAACAACCTGAATTGTAATTAGACCTACTATAAATAGTTAAAATGTAACCGAGGAGCTAGGATACCATCTCAAAGGAACTTGAACTTACGCGCTCCAGACGCATTTGTAATATCATGACCGGCACCCTCTGGACACGGGGCGACCACCCGTACTGGAGGAAATCGAAGCATTCGTGAAGGGCGACAAAGGCACGGGCCGCGTTACGGGCGGCTGCGTCACGGGCCGGGTCATAGACCTGTCTCTGCCCCTGACGTAAAACAGTGCAGCTTACTTCATGATAGTCATTTTGGAAAAATCATTTACACAGTCTATTTAGCAACAACCTGAATTGTAATTAGACCTACTATAAATAGTTAAAATATAACCGAGGAGCTAGGATACCATCTCAAAGGAACTTGAACTTACGGTCATCAGATGCAATTGTAACGAGGGCGTCCTCCGGACCATGGGTGGCGGCCCCGGGGACACGGGGTGCAGCCGCGGGCGGTGGGCATGGGCGGCTGCGTCACGTGCGGATGCGTCACGGGCCACGTCACCGGCCTCGTCACCGGCCTCGTCACGGGCGGCGGCGGTACGTGCGGCCATGTCATGGCGAGCCGGGTTTGCCCGCGTGGCGTCACGGGGAGCCGGGTTCACCTGCGCGGTGGCCTGGGGAGGTCAAAGACAAAAGCTAAAGACATATTCCCCATAAAATTACCTGTCTCCGCCCCTGACGTAAAACAGTGCCGCTTACTTCATGATAGTCATTTTGGATAAATCATTTACACATTCTATTTTGCAACAACCTGAATTGTAATTAGACCTACTATAAATAGTTAAAATGTAACCGAGGAGCTAGGAATTAAGGTACCATCTCAAACGAATTTGAACTTACGCTCATCAGTTTCCTCACGGCCCAATTGATTACGTATATCCCATGAAACATTGCTCCGCAATCATCAAAAACGTCGTCTGTCGTTTTAAACAGCGGCCGCTCCTTTTATAGTCACTTTGACTGTGACGTCACCAGTGTTGTCAGTAACGCGTTACTTAGTAACCAGAGACCGTACGTGACTCCCCGATCCGTACACTCTGCCCGATCCGTACCGAGCATGCGCGAGAACATGTGCGATTGGCCCAGGGACGTATCGGGCAGATATTTTGCGCATGCGTTAACGACACGGGCAGATATTTTGCGCATGCGTTAACACTTTACGACACTACTGGATGCGAAGTAGTAAACGGAGTGTGTCATTGTGAAAAAATGAAGGATTTTAGATTTTATGGCGAGTTAAAGGAGTATATCTCCCACGGTTTATTCAAACCGAGTTGTGATAAAAATATGCGACGCGAAATTCGTCGTGTCTCTGAAAATTTTATAGTTAAAGGTAAGTTAAATTCAAACCATGTTCTCAAGTTAACAGTCGGTCCTGTCGTGGAATCCCTGATAGCACATATACGTCTCCAATACGTCTGGAAAAGGTCGTAACATCTTAAATGCGTCTGTTCCATTTGGATTGATCTTACATTGGTCTTATTATCATCGTGTTGCAGACGTCTACGCATATACGTCTTCCTTACATCTTCACCTGATCTGCAATTTGACAGCTAGCACACTTACATCTCCAATACATCTGGAAAAGGTCGTAACATCGTGTTCCATTTTGAATTTAACCAATTTAACCACGCCGCCTACTTTCGTATTGTAGCAGCGAAACACCTCAACAAGATTGTTGGAATCTCCGTGGCGAGTTTAAAGAGCTAGCGCGAGCTAACCAATTAACGGACACTCAACTGTTTTGTGAGCTATAGCCGATGACACCGACTACTCCTGACCTGTTCACCGTTTACAAAAGTAAGTAACTTTGCTAACTGGCTAACATTTACTGTCTGTGGCCAAATTTCCTGAAGAACACTACCGTTCGTTTTTAGGAGCAGTTTTTTTATATTCATAGCTAGAAACTTGTCAATTCATACTAACAAATACAATTATATTATTAATTTAGCATTAACTGGCTGCTGTTTACCGCTAACAACGTTAGCGTCACTGTTAGCATATTGCCTTAAGAATGGTTATCGCCGGCTAGCCATTAACCTAGCCTCATTTTAGCTTTGGCTAACGCTAGGAAACACACTTGGCTTGTCTTGGCCTGTTGTGAATAAGTTTGAACAGCCGTGAATACAAATATGCAGAATCAATTGAGGCACTAAAGGGCCAAAATGATCAAAATTAATTGTATTGGCAAAATGATTTAGATCATAGAACTAAATCACATGCTGAGATTAGCTTTGTGTGTGTGGTCTTTCATGACGAGGCTGAAGTTTGTTCCTTATTCGCCAGTGTCTTATTCGCACTTTCCCACCTTAAAAAATAATGCGGTAGTTTCATTATGTCGCCGCGATAGAATGTATTGTACATTTCTATGGCTGTATCTCCTGATTCTTACATCGTCTCCGGGATCTGACAAGCTGGTTTGGTTGACCACATAAGTGACTGTATAAATCCAGAAGAAGAAGGTTTTTTACTGTAGAATATTTTTACAATCATCCCGTGAAATTGGCATGTCAGGCGATAGAATGTAATGTGCATACAGTGCATTGGTCTTAGTTTCTATGGCTGTATCTCCTGATTCTTACATCATCTCAGAGATCTGACAAGCAGGTTTAGTTGACCACATAAGTGACTGTATAAATCCAGAAGAAGAAGGTTTTTTACTGTAGAATATATTTTTTTATTGACCTGTGAAGTTGGCATGTCAGGCGATAGAATGTACTGTGCATATAGTGCATTGGTCTTAGTTTGTATGGCTGTATCTCCTGATTCTTACATCGTCTCAGAGATCTGACAAGCAGGTTTAGTTGACCACATAAGTGACTAGGGCTGGACCCGAATATTCGGATATTCGGTCATTGAGTAGGTATTCGGTTTTTAATTTTGGTATTCGAATATTCGTGTTTTTTTTTTGTTTTTTTTTCTTAGCTCCGCCTCACTCTAACTTTACAGTTCCGTTCAGGTTAATGGCGGTACAGTGGGGAAATTAAGTATTTAGTCAGTCACCAATTGTGCAAGTTCTCCCACTTTAAAAGATGAGAGGCCGATAATTGACATCATAGGCAGACTATGAGAGACAAAATGTGGAAAAAAAATTGAGAAAATCATTTTGTCTGACTTTTAAAGAATTTATTTGCAAATAATGGTGGAAAATAAGTATTTGGTCAATAACAAAAGTTCATCTCAATACTTTGTTGTATATCCTCTGTTGGTAATGACAGAGGTCAAACGTTTTCTGTAGGTCTTCACAAGGTTGAAGCCCCAAAGCATGATGTTGCCACCCCCATGGTTCACAGTTGGTATGGTGTTCTTTGGATGCAACTCAGCATTCTGTATACTGTTAACAACTTCAAAAAGGTGCCATTAATACAGGTAATGAGTGGGGGAAAGAGGAGCCTCTTAAAAAAGAAGTTACAGATCTGTGACAGCCAGAAATCTTGCTTGTTTGTAGGTGACCAAATACTTATTTTCCACCATTATTTGGAATGGAAAGTGTGAATAAGACACCGGCGAATAAGGAACCAACTTCAGCCTCGTTCTTTCATGTAAGGTTTTCAGTCAGTTTGCCAGTAGATGGAGGCCAAGTACTACCATACAGATATTATAGTGACAAAAGACATTTTAGTGAATGAAAAGGTTCATTTCTAGTCAGGCAGTGCACTTTTTGTTATGAGATGTAATTGGAAAGTTATTGACCTCATTGATCTCAATCATACAAGACCCATTACTTGTCTGTATTCTGCACAACAGGATTGCAGCATGAGTTTTTATAATTTAGGTTTTTGGGTACTATAGCGACCCCGACAGGGTCATTTATGTCATGTCTTTAATGAACTATTATATATTTAATCTTTACACAACTTTTTGGGTTTTAGGTAATCTGCATTGCAGCTCATGTATTCACAATAATGAACAGCAATGCAGATGACCTAAAACAATCCAGCAAGTATAAATCAGAATCAGAAATACTCTATTGATCCCAGGGGGAAATTGCACTTGTTACAGCAGCAACCTATATAGGTATAAGCACTCCCAAGAAATAATTTACAGCAATAAAGAAAATTGCAATATGCATATCTAAAGATACAAGGACTTATAATACAAAGCAAAATATAATATATAAAATTATATTATACAATAAAATATGACTGTACATGTGGGCGGTGTCATGTGATAATAGAGGAATTGTAAAGTCTGATAGCCACTGGTAGGAAAGACCTCCTGTGGCGTTCTGTAGTGCATCTAGGCTGAATGAGTCTTGCACTGAATGTGCTCCTATGGCTCATCACTGTGTGATGAAGAGGGTGGAAGCCATTGTTCATGATGGTCCGCAGCTTGGACAGTGTCCTCCTCTCAGACACTGCCGTCAGAGAGTCTAGCTCCACACCCACAACATCACTGGCTCTTCGGATCAGTTTCTTGAGTCTATTGGCATCTGCCACCCTCAGCCTGCTGCCCCAGCATGCCACCATGTATAGGATGGTACTGGCCACTACAGGCTCATAAAAGATCCTCAGCATGGTCCTGCAGATATTGAAGGACCTCAGCCGCCTCAGAAAATAGAGACAACTTTGGCCCTTCTTGTAGAGGGCGTCGGTGTTCTTAGTCCAGTCCAGTCTGTTGTCGATGTGTACGCCCAGATATTTATAGTCCTCCACAATGTCCACACTGACCCCTCTGATGGAAACAGGGGTCACCTGCATTTTGTCCCTCCTCAGGTCTACCACCAGCTCCTTTGTCTTCGTCACGTTGAGCTGTAGATGGTTCAGCTCACACCATGTAACAAAGTCGTTCACCGTCGCCCTGTACTCATCTTCATCACCCCTGCTGATACATCCAACTAGTGGAGAATCATCAGAAAACTTCTGGAGGTGGCAGGTCTCTGTGCAGTAGTTGAAGTCAGTGGTGTAGAGAGTGAAGAGGAAGGGAAACAGAACAGTTCTTTGTGGGGCTCCCGTGTTGCTGACCACTCTGTCTGACACACAGTGTTGCAGACGTACATACTTTGGTTTGCCAGTCAGGTAGTCAACAATCAAAGATGATTAAATATATAAAAGTTCATTATCTAGAATGCCATATATTAAATCTTGAGGCAGACAAACTGATATGACAGAAGTATATGATCAAATATATATAGTTTATGTCTCTCCCATAAATATTCTGGATCCCTCTCAAAATACAGCTATAAACAAGATTATCACAAGTAGCATATGACAATTGACTCCAAACATTTCATGGTATAGTGACTAACAATGTTCAGAATGAAGATCAAGATGCATAAAACCTATTATTTCTTTGTCAAAGTTAAAGTAATCACCAAGTCTAACATGGCAAGATTATTAACTACAAGTCCCAAAGTACTTTTTTCTAACACTCAATAATTGTCTCTTTTTGTGCAGGTTGACTTGCAAGACAGGTGCCGCCTTCATCCAAAAAAGGTATGAATTGAAAATGCAAAAGTTCCTTTAAATGGTTATGACAAAACAGACTGAATATGACAATGTTTTGTATGTTGCTTTATTGTGTAGTATGTCTTGCAG
This sequence comes from Brachyhypopomus gauderio, assembly GCF_052324685.1. Lineage (NCBI taxonomy): Eukaryota > Metazoa > Chordata > Actinopteri > Gymnotiformes > Hypopomidae > Brachyhypopomus > Brachyhypopomus gauderio. Next base: position 11,947,328 of record NC_135218.1, read on the forward strand.
AAAACCATCTTATTGGACAATTAAACGAAGAGCGAAAGAATGGGTTGATAGAGACATACAGTCAATTCAGGCAACAGAGTGGGGGCAGAGCAAAATTTAGAAAAAGAAAACAATACAATAGGTCTAGATGGCGATGATAACATGGAATTCATGGACTGCCAAAGTACTGTGTGTGAGACAGTGACTATGGTTCCTGTACTAATGATTTATCTGAGTTTAATTCTGGATCTGACTCTGAAACGGAGTGTGACTTTTTACAGGATGAACTTGCGAAATGGGCAGCTGAGCACCACATTACGCACAATGCCGTAAATGCCCTGCTATCTGTCCTTGGCAAGCATCACCCAACTTTACCTAGAGATGCTAGGACACTATTAGGTACAGTGAGGTCAGGTGAGTTTGCAATTCAGGAGAAAGCTGGTGGTCAGTACTGCTACTTTGGTGTGCTTCACTCAATCTTGCACATTCTACAAAAAAAACAAGAGGTTACCAAACATTTGAAACTTCAAATCAACATTGATGGGCTGCCACTTTTCAAAAGTTCACCAACACAACTATGGCCGATTCTTGTAACTGTTGTAAACTTACCACACCATGAGCCTGTCACAATTGGACTGTTCTGTGGTGCAAGAAAGCCTGATTCTGCAAGTGAGTTTCTGGATGACCTCGTATCAGAGATAGTTAAACTGGAAGATGGGTTTGACTTTGAGGGAATCAGGCTATGCTTAAAGGTCTCCTCTGTGGTTTGCGATGCACCGGCACGTGCTTTTGTTAAGTGTGTAAAAGGTCACACAGGGTACCATGGGTGTGAGAAATGCACACAGGACGAAGTTTACATGGACAACAGAATGACATATCCAAGAACGGACATGCCACTCAGAACCGATGAAAGTTTCAAAAATAAGACAGATTCAGATCACCACCTTGGCATTTCACCTTTAGAAAGAACATCTTCAGGAATGGTATCTGGGTTCCCTCTTGATTATAAGCACCTTGTGTATTAGGTCCACCTTGTGTATTAAGTTAGGTCCTCTCACTTGCAGGCTGTCTGGGTTTCAGCAAAATCTATTAACAGAACGACTGCTGGGTGCTCAGAGCTGCGTGCCTCTAGAGTTTGCACGTAGACCAAGGTCTCTCAGAGAAATTGACAGATGGAAAGCCACAGAATTTAGGCAATTTTTATTGTACACGGGTCCTGTTCTGCTCAAAGATGTACTGCACACCGCAGTGTATGAACATTTTCTGCTTCTGTTTGTGGGAAATTTCATACTTAGCAATAATAGCCTGATCGAGGACTACTTGGGCTACGCCAATTACATATAGGGTCTTTTTGTGTCTCATTTTGGAGAGCTGTATGGCCCTAAATTTGTCTTCTACAATGTTCACAATTTAGTGCATCTTGCACAAGATGTAAAAAACATGGTGCTCTCGACAGCTTCAGTGCTTTCCAATATGAAAACAACCTGAATAAAATTAAAAAGCTCATTAGGAAACCTAGCTGTCCTCTGAGTCAGATTGTAAAGAGACTATCCCAGAAACCATGGAGTGACAGCATGGAGAAAAAGACAAGGGTGACAAAAGAACATACCTCTGGTCCTCTTTCACCACCTTCCTGTGGTGCAACACAGTACAAAGAACTGGCAACCTCACTCTTCACTATCAAACTTGACCAAGCCAACAGCCATATATATTTTTTTAAGGTTATTTGTAGATAGTACTGCAAGCTACACATCAAAAGGTTCGGATATGTTCTAAAATAGTAATATACTTTTAATATTTTGTGATCAACAATGAGATCAAAAATAATTTATTAGATCATAAATCTAATTTTCGTATTACCTAATTTTATGCCGCAATATCTGATAATGAAAAATTGATGTTATAGATAATCATTATTCTTGATGCGCTACATGTCATGGTACAGAGGGCCCATACCGTGAGATGTAGAGCATCAAGAATAATGATTATCTATAACATCCATTTTTTTAATGAAAACATTGATTTCAAGCTTTTGAATGGCTGTCTAGATGGAAGATTATTTATTTAGGTATTATCCGACAGAACACATTTAATTTTCGGGTCTGGGGTCTGGCTTCACAGTACAGCTTACAATGTACCTCATAAGGCTGGGCGATATGGAGCAAAAATAATATCTCGATATTTTTTAGCTGAATGGCGATATACGATATATATCTCGATATTTTTTCTTCCCAAAAGGTAATAACAAAGAGGCAGTAATAAGTCAAATCTACGTCCCAAATGAGTTGCGCGAAGAAGAGAGGCAGGACAGGGCGGAAGTTGTTAAAAGAGAAACTCAAGTAAATTCACTATTCACAGTGTTGTGCGTGACCGAGTTCAAAAGAACGCATTCATTGAACACGCTCATTTTTTCGTGAACGTTGAACTGAACGAAACACATTTTTAAATAACTTGAATGTGAATTAGTTCACATTATGTGTCATGAACGGTAGACATCACTGTAAATGAACGTTGGAATTTGTTTCCATTGAAAACTGAGTGACATCTGTTTTTTCTTTTGAAACGCAACGAGAGAAAGTTCCTCCCTTCTGTATTCTCGCTGGTGCCGCTTAAATCATGCATCACCAGACAGAAATGGTTTTGACGTTGTGTGCGCAATGCATTGTGGGCAACGTAGTGTCCGCATGAGAATAGTTAACATACTGGCTAGTTAATAACATACTGGCTTCCGCACGACCTTACCCGTGATGAATTGCAGCAGAGCGGGGTAGGCATAGCACTTATAAGAACGTATAGTGATTTCTAGCTTGTAGTTGTCACGTCTGGCTCCGCCCCCTTCTAGTCTTGTCGTTTTTATGTTTTCCTTGTTCTTGTTACGCCCCTCTGTTTCAGCTGTTCCGTGTTAGCTTGTCTTAGTTTTACAAGTGTGTGTGTGTGTATTGCCTATGTCCAGACTATACCTTGAGGGATCATTGTCGTTTCTTTAGCTCCTAGTTGGTGTGTATATGTCCAGACTATACCTTCAGGGATCATTGTCGTTTCTTTAGCTCCTAGTTGGTGTGTATATGTCCAGACTATACCTTCAGGGATCATTGTCGTTTCTTTAGCTCCTAGTTGGTGTGTATATATAGCCTATGTCCAGACTATACCTTCGGGGATCATTGTCGTTTCTTTATTTCCTAGTTGGATGTGCACGGTATTCACGCCTTATCTGTGATTCGTGGTTTTGATTAGCTTCGTGTTTGTGTATGGTTAAAGTCTCTGTTCCATTTTCAGGTTCGTAGTGTTTTAGGTTTTCAGTTCATGTTTGGTCTCCGTGTTCTCTAACGTGATATCGTGCCTGGCAATACATGTATGTTCTGTTAGACTTCGTGTTCATGTATGGCCGTTACTTGCTTCCCGTGTGTTTGTTCATGTCAGTGTATGTAACAATTAGTTGTACTCTTGTGTTTGGTCTAGTTTTGTGCCCTTGTCATTTCCGCTGCCTTTCAGTGTATTAAGCGTTATTTCTCTATTCATCATGCCACGTCATTCGTGGTCCACTCGCGTGTCGTCTGCAACTGTAAGATGTGAAATAAAATCTAATGAGATTGTACTATCTGCTTCGCATTTGTGTCCGCCCCTTGATTGCGCAACAGCCAAATCGTGAAAAAAGTATTTGAATATCTCACGAAAAAAAGTAAAATTAACTGAACTTTGAACTATTTCATAATTAAAATTGTGAACTTTGAACGTGAACTGTTCATGAAATACTTCCACACTACTGATGTAGCTCCTCGTTTAGGAACTAAATCATTCACAGTGTGAGCACTGCTGCTCTCTCCGCTGTTGGCCATGTTTATTTTGCGCGCTGCACGCACAACCTGCGTCCTTGCGTCATAATGTCGCGATATTGCGAAATCCTATCGAATAAAGAAATGTACCGGTATTTTTGTGAACGATATTATATCGCCCACCCCTAGTACCTCATAGTGGAGTTTATTAAGGAGGGGCAAACTGGACCAGTGGCAAAGTCCTGGTACATGGATGGGTTCTCCTGGTGGCCTCCCTATAAAGATCAAAGCCGACTTTTAAAAAAAGTGTTAAAAAAGCTGAGGTTCCCCAGCCAGATAAAGGGTGGAAAAAACACAGTGTGCGAATCCTTTATGAATCAGGTAATAAAGACATGCATATGTTAACATGTACAATACAAAATATTATTAGGACCTTATCATAGCATGACAGATGGTTCTTTTTCATGGCTGTCATTATTTCCCCCCAGAATCATTTGATAAGGTTTTTTTCTAAATGGAAAAAGTCGTGCTATACATCAGATGTTAACTCTGACACAGAGGTTCTAGGAAAGAGAGTCAGCAAGTAAGCTGTGCATTCTATACAATTAATGTTTTAAAACAATTCTGTGATAGAACCAGTTATTAACATACTTTTACTTGTAGAAGAAAAGTATACTCTTCATCGGACAAAGATGAAATGCCACCTATGAAAAAACAAATTCCTTCTGCCCCAAGACCCCCAGCCCCACCACAGACATGTAGATGTCACAGTGAGGTGTGCCCCCTACTGGCCGCCTCCGTCCACAGCGGCTGTTGTTGTTGTTTGGTGACGTCATGTGCGTCCCTCAGGTGGGCGGAGCCCGTGATCCGTCTTACCTGAGGGTCGTTTGTTTGCCTATATATGTCTTGTCTTTGTACCAGTTGACTGCTGGTCATTATATCCTTAATTTGGATCTTTTGCACGGGTTTTGGTTTGCACACTTTCTATTAAACCATCCTTTTTCCCCTGAGACTTGGTGTGATCGCTTCCTTTTAGTTGCTCACCCCTGCCCGTCACAGAATGACCAGCCACCCTTCGGAAGCCGCCAGTCTCTTTTTCTTTCTCCTTCGTTCGTGGTCATGTCTCGTGGTAAGTGTTTGTCTGCGTGGTGTTTTGTGAAGTGTTCCGTCGTGCTTATGTGTTGTGTTTGTGGCACGGCGAGGACCAGGGCTGTCTGCCCTGGGAAAACTCTTCGTGTTTGTCGTTTGTTTGTTGGAAGAGCTCCGCCGTGCTCGTGTTGTGTTTGTGGCACGGCGAGGACCAGGGCAGTCTCCCTGGTAAGCTCTTCGTCTTGTGTGGTGTTAGTGTGTCCAGGTGAACGGACGTGAGGATCTGTGTGCGTGCGCGTTTGTTATATGTTAAGTGTTTTGTGTGTGTGACGCGGTCGCCGCTCGTCACTGTCGCCTCGCTCCCCGTGTGTCGTGTGTTTTATGTGGGGAGCGACTGCGACTCTGAGCGGCGCGTCACTGTCGTTTATGTGTAGTGCACACAAGTATCGGTCCCGTTCGTTCAGTGTCTGCACACTAAGTTCTGTTTGTCTAGTCTTTGTGTGCATGTTTTGTCCTAGCGTGTTGTCAACTGTTAAATGTGTAATTCCACGCATGCTCCTCCCCTTAAATGTGTGTTTGGGGGGGGACCGGCTGTGGTCCCGAGGGCGTCGCTCCCGAGGGAGGCCCTGAATACGGTAGGGCGCGTTTAGAGCTGTTTGTAGTTAATGTTACCACCACAGTCACTACTGTACAATAGCTAGCTCTTAGCCTTGCTAGTTGCTATTTAGCTGTAGCCATAAACACAGCATGAGCAGCGATGACGTGCTACACATTTTGTGCAGTTACGCTATATTGTTGTTGCTTTCACGGGAATGCTTGTGTTTAATATTTGTTATTTTTTACGTTCAAGATTCCCCTTCCACTGACGAGGCGAGCGGAGTTGGCGGAAAATGTTTCCTTTAACCGGGCTTTCCTCGGGGTGCTTGGCGAACTTGTGAACACCATGCAAGGCAGACGCCAGTAAAAGCACACAAAATGTTGCTTGTAGTACTATAAATATTTATTTCATATAAAGCTATACGTATATATTTGCTTTTTGCACTTTTTTTAGCTATAACTATATTATTTACATATGTTGTACTTTAAATATCTATATTTCATAATAAAGTTTGATTTCATTTGATTGTATGACTGATGCTTTTTATGCAGGGTGTGTTCAGCCTGTTTGAGTAATACCAAATTATTATCAATAATTAGAGCAACCACATACAATAATGAAGATAAAGATAAATAAGATACAATAATGCTATGTGTTAAGGGGCATCGACCGGTGTTGTGGTCGCATACAAATGATGTCACGACACTACAACCCGCGCGCCAACAGCGACTCCACCCACATTGTGGTGGTCCACCATTGTAATGGAAACACAACGCGACCGTACCGTTCCGTTGCGAATCGACCTGTATCGAACCGTACCGCGCCAAGCAGGCCCTAATGGAAATGCGCCATAAGAGTTAATGTGCCTTACACCCACTTTTGGGCAAATGTTCACACAAGTTGCCCACACGCAGCATTGGCCAAGGAGCCAGTTTTCCATCTCTGCAGCTGTTCCCTTCTGTACTCTCCCCTCCCACCTTCCTCTCATTATATTTGAGATGTAATGAAAAATCCTTAATCTCTTACTAACTTAACAACTTCTAACCTGGAGGGCCCTGGCTGGGGCTGAGTTTCAGGAGTGCTGGGTGGTGTCTCTGACAAAAGCAAAACTATGGCCCTGGACTTTGCTCTGGCTGCTTTTTTTTGCCTCTCTCCACTTCTTTCTTTTTGCCCTTTTTCTTTCTAGTGTCTCTGTCCTTCTTCCACCTGGCCCTCTCTTTTTCAAGATACTGTCTTCTTCTGTCAGGGTCAGCATCACGTCTGACGTTTTGCTATTTCAGCTCCTCTTTGACTTATAACTAAAACAGATGCAGGACACCCTTAAACCAGCAGTCTGACTTTAATTGTTATTGTTAACAAGAGGTGTGTATAATGTTATTTTATTACGTTATTATTGTCATTATTGTCACAAAACTATCCACCTGTCCCCCCTGTCATGCATCATGTCCACCCTATCAGGGAAGTATTAATGACAGGGTGGACAACGATAGGGTGGACATTTTCAGCTAAAATTTGCAATTGCTAAGCACATGGGGGCCCCTCAGCTAGCAGAGTTAGCAGTAGTGAAGGTGACCTCAAAATAAATATGACAATATTTAAAAATTTTGAAAAATAATATTTTTAAATATTTCTCCATGATAGGGTGGACATGTTAAGCTCGACACCATGCAACAAGAAAGACAATATGAAGAAAATTGTGAAATTAAGGTGTAAATACTTACTGATAAGGGGTCATATGTGTCAGCCATCACTGAAGATCATCAAATTGGTGGTCGTGATGTCACAGATGACATCAGCTACCGCATTAAAGGGCCAGTTACAACATAATGACAGGGTGGACACTGATTTGAGGGACATGCATTAAATACTTAATATTTATATTAAATATCTGTTGGAAACTACTAGAATTACCCATTCATGAAAGTTCTTGTCAATAATAATAAGACCACAAAAAAATTATTTTAATTTTGTTTAATTTAATGACTTATTATACTCATAGCTGCTCCCACTATTGTGAGAGGGACATGGCAAAATTGCCTACACATACTTAAAGAAAATAGTACAAATTAATAAAAAATAACTCCCAAGATGGTAAATATAGTATAGATATATATGTGTTAATGATTATACATTCGTAATAAAAACTCAAAACATCATTATTTTACATTAAATGGAAAATAAATGTGTGATTCTGACTGGGACCTTGAAAGGCACTTTATAATGATAATGACCCCATTATGCTCGCTTTGAGGCAGACAACACCTCCCCTGCTGCCAAACTCGATCAGGAGAACCACCCTTTTACCATCTATGTGTCCGAGGTGGCCAGATCCTTTATGTCCTTAAACCCACGCAAAGCTCCGGGTCCTGATGGCGTCCACAGCCGAGTTCTCAGAGCATGTGCCAGCCAGCTTGCTGGGGTCTTCACCAACATCTTTAACCTCTCCCTAAGTCTGTCAGTGATTCCCACATGCTTCAAGAAAACAACGATTGTCCCAGTTCCAAAGAAACCAGCCGTCACCTGTCTAAACGACTACCGTCCTGTCGCACTTACATCAGCAGCCATGAAGTGCTTCGAACGGCTCATAAAATCACACATCTGCTCTATTCTTCCCTCCACCATAGACCCTCAACAGTTCGCTTACCGACCCAACAGATCCACAGACAACGTCATTTCACTGACTGTCCACAACGCTCTCACACACCTGGACAAAAAGAACACATATGTTAGAATGCTGTTCATAGATTACAGCTCAGCGTTCAACACCATCATTCCAGCCAAACTCATAGAACTGGGTATCAGCACACAGCTATGTAACTGGATACTGGACTTCCTGACGAGCAGACCCCAGGTGGTGAGAGTAGGAAACAGCTTCTCCTCTACTCTGACTCTAAGCACTGGTAGGTGCTGAAGAGGGTGGTGAGGACAGCAGAACACATTATCGGGAATAAACTACCTGCCATACACCAGTCTCGCTGTTCAAGGAAGATCCACAGAATCCAGAAGGACAGCACTCACCCAGCACATGGACTGTTCACCTTACTGCCATCAGACAGGAGGTACCGCAGCATTCAGGCCAAAACGACGCTGTCAATAAACAGTTTCTACCCACAGGCTATCAGGCTTCTAAACAAAGTGGGCAAATAAAGACAATAATTAATATAAATTCTGCACTGCAATCGTCTTACGAACTTTTTTTTTCACTCACTGAGCCACTACCTCTATCAATGCAACAGTCACTTTAAAAGATCACAGTCACTTTAATACATCTTGTGCAATTTTAGTTTTGTTTTGTGTACTGATGTGTATATAATTGCATATAATATGTCTGTATATATATATTGTACAAATTTGATTCTCTATGTTATCTTTCTTCTCTCTTTTCACTATTATATTATTAAGCTTCATTATTGTAGAGTGTATCCCTAACTCTCACCATAAGAATTTCAATGTACACATGTCCCATGGAGTGCAAATGACAAATAAACTTGAAACTTCAACTTAAACGCTTGTCGTTTGAGTCTACCCTGTGCTTTAGCCCATGTTAGAAAATAAAAACACGTGAACCCTGGTATTTTTACACTCATTTTCGCTGCTGATGTATTTATTGGTTCATTAAGGCGTAATGGTTTTGACTGAGCCATCTGGAATGGCGAAAACGGTCTCTCGCATTTAAAGCCTGGTTTATACTTTTGCGAGCGACCGTAGCGCGCGACTCCGCCCACCTCGCGCAACCCTGCACGAGCGGTGTAGACGTTGTTCTCCGAAACGATAGGTGGCAGTGGAGAATAAAAAACCCCTGCAAAACCGGTGAAAGAACATTTTTACCTGACCAGAGACCGTATATATATACACATCAGGCATCAAACGTAAATATGGCTTTGCAGTGTTGTCTGAAACGATACGTTAACAAATACGAGCCTCTTGTAATTCCAGGACGAAACATGAGAGAACGTGAAGACGTTAAGATTGGGCGTTTTGAAAATAAACAACCATTAAATAATGTGATAAAAAAGCGAATTATTTCGATTCATTTCGAGTATATGTATAAATATTTAACTGAATTAAGTTTAACGTGCTGGGAAATATTGAAATGGACCTTTAAAGTGACGAACAAGTGCTTTAATTCCACCTTGTAAAGGTGTATGAACCCGGCAAACATGACTTTGTCCATCGCGCTGAAGCGCGGCGCGCGCACGAAGTTACAAATTTCAAGAGGTGCACGACCTCGCGCACGGGCGGAGCCACAGCGATTACGTCATTTTCGCCGCAAGTATAAACCAGGCTTAAGGATCTGGCTCCATACATTAAATCCATTGACAAGACAGTCAAAAAAAATGTAATGGATTTTACTATATTTTACGGAGCCCGTAAGGTGACATCATGTATAAAAAAAATAATAACGCGTGGCCACGACTTACTAACGCGTGGGAACGAGATACTAATGTCGCCTTTCCCACGCGGCAACAAAGTTTATTTTTTCACAGCAAAGCAAGCAGATCCCAGGGATGTTCGCGAACTGACTGCCCAAGGAAAGTAAACCTGGCTTTATATAAAGTAATACTTAATTATCTTGTTCGCATGCGTTAGTAAGTCGTGGCCACGCGTTATTATATTTTTTACATAATGTCACCTTACGGGCTCCGTAATATTTTATGGAGAGAATTCAGTGCCTATTCGAAAAGTAATCGCTACTAGGCAAAAATGGAAATGCAATCCACAAAATGCATTGCTTTTCCATACAAACATGCAGAATACGTGCCACAATGAAATGCAAAAGCACTATTACATTACGTTTCAATGCACTTTATCTCTTTATTGAAAAACAATACACAAGAATTACCATTCAAAACCAAAACGCTGAATTTGTGCCAGAATTGAATATAATACAGCTCGAAATGTAATCACGGCACCGAGGTATTGCTTTTCACCGTACGGTATTTCTGACATAAATGTCTCCTTTAAATGTAATGATCACGAGATTGATTTAAACACTGATGTGATGAAAACATGCCACAATGAAAAGTAAAAGCTCCAGGATTTGTATTTAAAGAAAGAAACGCTGAATTCGTGCCAGAAGCCACCCTGAAATACAATGGACTGAACGTCATTGTATTCTATTGTGTGTCTCTGCGAAGCTGTATTCATGCCAGAATGAAATCTAATCACAGTCCAATAGGAACGCTCGCCTGAATTTGGGGCGGGGCTTAGACTCCAGTCAGAAGCAATCGCTCATAGTTGGACTTGAAAGCAGCAGAAATGTCTTTTCACGACAGAATAAAAGGAAATAAACAGTCTAATTGGACAAATTGAGGCTGGTGCAGTTACAGACGACTACGTGCTTAACTTAATTATTCCCTATCTACCAACCTATCTACAACTCTAACCATCTATCTACCTATTAATCTACCTACATCTCTCTTTCTATCTATAACCATTGTGTCCTATCTATCTATATCTCTATCTCTCTATATCTCTATGTCTCTATATCTCTGTCTATCTCTATCTCTCTCTCATTTCCATGTTAACAGCACCTACACCACAACAAGGGCAAACAAGGTGGAACATGCCCAATACGTACACATGGCCATCTCAGGACACAAGACAAGGCCAGGATGTTCTTCATCATACAAATGGTGAGTTTACCTAAAACTTTACAAGCCATATACACACATGCACCTCCTTGTATCTATGTATACTGTCTATTTTATCAGCTCCATTTTGGAGCATGTTATAGTTTTTATAGATATTTGTCAGTATGTATAAATAAACACTCATATTTACAATCACTTCTTAGATTACTAAAATTAATGTTTAAATAAACCTTGTACTGTAAACAGCACACACTGCACAACAGGGACCCTCAAGGCGGTTCATCAATAATCAGTGCACATGTAAGTTTGGTCTTTAAGACAAAGTAGTTTATAAATTGCTTACAATGAGTAAAAGGATAACTTCTATCTTATTTTTGCAGCTGTAGACAGAACAGTGTTAGAGGCAGTGAGAGAGATGGACCTGAAGATTACTTACCTCACATCACTTGTTGAGTTTCTTGTGGGTGGCTGGCGAATTTTGCCCCCACAACAGGTCCAGGATGAGGAGGAAATTAAAGTTTTTCCACTAAATTCAATGGAGGCCCTAGAAGATTTAGAGAAAAGACTGTTAGACAATGGGCTGAAGCAGAGGATGGTAACTTCATTTATAGATGATTTCCCATTACAGTTTTTCTCAGTCGATTTGGTTCATTTCTCAGATCAGAATTGAAATTCTCAAAACTGTTCATTCAGTCTCCACATCACCTAATCACTTGTGCACATCATAATTGCATTTCTCATTGTGTTTCACATTTTGCAAATGTTTTTGTACATTTTGCAAATGGACATGGACAATTGTCTGTTTTTTACATTATCAATTGCTTATGTTATGTTTATTAAAATGTATTGTACGGATTGTCTGTTTGGATTGTCTTACTCTCCAAAACATTTAGTCTTTAGGTCATCGCCTTGGTCATTGCATGCAAAAGTGCTGAACATGTTGTCATAATCTCTAAGGCATCATTTTACTTTTTTTTGTTGTTACATTTTGGTAATTTTATCCTAACTTGATTAAATGATTCACATGTGAACATTCAGTTACAGTAAGAAAGGGAATTTGTGAAGGTTTAGATCAACCAATAGTTTCAATGGTTTTTGGGATTTGGACCCATAGTATTGTTAACCTTGTAAATCCTGTAAAGCGCTTTGTGACAACATATGTTGTGAAAAGTGCTATACAAATATATTTGATTTGATTTGATTTCAACCACAGGCCAGAGGTGCGTCTCATGAACTGTTACTGTAATTGGCAAACATTTTTAGATGCTAAACATTGCAGTATCACAAAGTCTCATAATGGAAACACGAGGCCATGTACAGGGTGAACAGCCAAGAAGAGGACGAAGACTATGTGGTGTAAGGCTGAAGGGACAAAACAGTAAAATAAGGGCAACAATTGTGGACCATGTTTTACATGTAAGTCATGGTCTCACAATGGCTGAAGCTGGTCGCTGGGTGCAGCTGAATATTGGAAGAACAACTGTGTCTGTGTTCAATCGTTCAAACATTTCATAGAGAAAATGTATGTAAATTCAGAAATGTGCATTCTGCTGTAATGCTGCACACTGACATTACAGTAATTCTGACATTATAAAATTTTGTGTATTGCATTTTTGCATTCTTATACCATATAGGACATAAAAATGAGCTCATAGGGGTGGCAGAGGTTCCATTTTCTGTATTTTCTCTGGAGGTTGTATGTGCTCAGGTTGTTTTGAATGTGTAGAGTAAGTTTCTAATTTTGCAGTTTTTCCAGTCAGCTGTCTGTCTTTTCTGAGTTTCAATCAGATTTGTTTTTGTCAACAAATTGCAGTGCAAACAATACAGTCAAACAATATTGCTATACAAACTTGATTCCAGGCCAATTTCTTTCTATCAGTCTCCCACATGTGTAACTTTTGTGTTCTTTGTATTTTGTGTGTAACGTAGTATTTAATTTGATATACCACAGAATATTGACTGAGAAAAACTGTAAATCAAATCTAGCTACCACCAACTCTCTGTCTCCACAAATATGGACTTGTGCTAACGGGCCGCCCAATGGAGAATGCATTACCTTTTGAGTCTTGGTCCTCCCGAGGTTTCTTCCTAATCCCCACCATCATATGGAGTTTTTCCTTGTCACTTTTGGCTTGCTATTTAGGGAACTGGACCCATACGATTGTAAAGCTGCTTTGTGACATGTTTTGTAAAAAGCGCTATATAAATAAATTTGACTTGACTGACTAGCTAGCTAGCTATCTATCTCTATCTAGCTATCTATCTCTATATCTCTGCAGAATATCTGTCAATATCTAAACATTTTCTAAAAAGAAGTGCAAATATTTTAGCCAAGATTGTATACAGTTTTATATTATTAGTAAAAATCTTCTAATCACTTACTTTAAGTCAATACAATAAATAAGATATTAACTGATTTTAAATAAGAACCCTGATTACTAAATGCAAAACATAATGCTATGTTATGAAGTGTGTCTCATGTTACGTACTAGTAAGGTTACACAACAGGTAAAATCATCCTACCTACATTTTCACTATAAGCACGTTCTGGTAAGGTTAGACAACAGGTAAAATTATCCTACCTACATTATCATCACTATAAGCACGTACTGGTAAGGTTACACAACAGGTAAAATCATCCTACCTACATTATCATCACTATAAGCACGTACTAGTAAGGTTACACAACAGGTAAAATAGTCCTACCTACATGATTGTCGAAAGCACGGTATAATTACAGGATTTATAAAGTAATATATAATGTATTTTAACATATATACGCGCTGTGGTTGAGCATCTACATTATCGCCGAAAGCACGTTATAATTACAGGATTTATAAAGTAACATATAATGTATTATAACGTATATACGCGCTGTGGTTGAGTATTTCGAAACGGTAGGACAAATTTTTACGGTAGCACAAATCCACAGATATATCTGTAAATTCGTCCTACCGCCGTGCTCTGGACAATGACGTAATTTTTCATGCGCATGCGCAGTACATCTGGTAGGTCAGTTTGACCGATAGGATAGATTTTTTCATTTTTTATTGTTGATTTTCTGTTAAATAAACATGTTAAAGGAAAATCCCTTTGACTTAATTTTGTTTTGGGGTAATAATAATATTAATTAGTTACATAAAATAATATATCAATTTTTCCAGTGTAGATTTCTGTTTGAGTCTTTAGGCTTCTTAATGGCTCATACGATCTCGCTGTTTATGTATTTCATAGCTTTAACTTGGGGAGGAAGAAGAATATAAAATCTAGCTTTAAATGTAATTTAATCTAAGAAGGTTTGATTTTAAATGCCGCATTCAGGTATTTTCAGATGCTGCATTTTAGCTATACTGTACATATGAGCAGGGTCTGAGTGGGTCACTTTTTCAGCCCGGGAGATTCATGTCCAAATTCGGCCCAAAATTATTTTTCCCTCCCAATCGGCCCAAACTAGAGATTGACATGAGCCGGCCCATCGGGAATCCTCCCGAATCTCCCGATTAGCCACTCCGGCTCTGCATATGAGTCTGGATTGCAGCGTATGAACGTCATTTTGGCATCCAAGCCTGACGTTTAAAAGATGTACTGCAGATGAATAAACACTGTATTAAATAGTCTAGGAGAGATCTCATAAGTGTCTCCGAGATGCAGGCGCGATCATGACGCAACCAGATGGGTCTGGAATGCATCTGCTGAAGGTCTTTCACGATCCACCAGAGACGTATTGCCGATGAGCACACGCTCTATTAAATCTTTCGCACTGACCATTACCTTCTGGGTGGTAGGGCGTGGTTCTGCTTTTCTCAACCCCATAGGTCTCAAAGGCTTTTTAATAGTTCCCCCTCAAAGTTACGGCCCTGATCTGAGTGGATCCTTCTCGGAACCCCATACACATAGAATCATTTCTCAGTGAGTATTTTTACCATTGTAGTGGCCTTTTGATCAGCCACTGGGTAAGCTTGGGTGAACTTGGAAAACATGTCCGTAACGACTAGTACATTCTCCAGTCCATTACTGGCCCGTTCCATAACCGTGAAATCGATGGCAAGGATTTCCAGGGGCCTAGTAGCCAACAAGCTACCCATAAAAGTTCTCACCTTAGGTTGGTTAGCTTTTGCCACAGAGCACCGCACACACTCACTACACCACTGCCAGACGTCATGCCACATCTTTGGCCAGTAGCACCTCTGCTGAACAAGATCAGTGGTATGATCCACCCCCTGGTGGCCATGGTTGTCATGCAGCCCTGTAAGAATCTCAGCTTGTAAGGCTGCTGGCAGCAATACCTGCAGGATTGCGTCTTTGGCTGATGGTAGCTGAAACTTCCTATACAGGACTCCTTCCTTCTCCACAATCCTATTCCATTGCTTTACCAACTCCCTCACCCCTGGCACTTCTTTCTTTATTTCCAGCGCAGTTGGCACCCGACCTCTTTTCCAATACACTGAAAATGCAGCAATACATGGATCTGCTGCCTGTAGGACATTTAAGTCAGCCTTACTACGGATGGGAATAGCATGTATAGCCTGAGATGCCACACATGGCATGTCCCCTTCTGCAACAGGCCCAGCTGTGGGAAACTCACAGGGAATGGAGATCCCTGCCATGCCTTCGACAAAAGAGGAGTTTGTAACAGTAGGAAGCCGTGACAGGGCATCCGCATTGCGGTTGGCTGTCCCAGGACGATACTTGATATCGTAATCAAACAAAGCTAACTGGGACACCCACCTCTGCTCCACCGCACCCAACTTTGCCGACTGCAAGTAACTCAACGGGTTGTTGTCAGTGTAGACTGTAAACTTGTGACCTAAAAGATACTCTCTAAACTTCTCCGTAACAGCCCACTTAAGAGCCAACAACTCCAGTTTCATGGAGCTGTAATTCGACATGTTACGTTCACTAGGTCGCAAGCCACGACTAGCAAACGCAATAGGTCGCAGCTGCCCCTCTTGTTCCTGGGATAGAACAGCCCCCAAACCTGCGTGGCTAGCATCAATCTCTACTACAAAGGGCAGAGTAAAGTCAGCATACCCCAACACGGGAGCACTGACCAACCTGCCCTTCAAAGCCAGAAACCCTCTCTCACAAGCTTCGTCCCAGTGGTGATCTATACGGCCCTGTCCCCCAAGCCTAGGTCGCTTCCGGGAACCCTCTAGGGTACCCACTAGTTTATGCAGGGGTGCTGCCAAGGAAGCAAACCCTTCCACAAACCGCCGGTAATATGATGCAAAGCCTAAAAAGGACCTTAGTTCTTTGACTGTGGATTGTCGATTCCACTCAGCAACTGCCCGAATCTTTTCTGGATCAGTGGATACGCCAGCGGCAGAAATCACATGACCCAAATAGTTAACTTTAGTTTGAAAGGAATTACACTTCTGCAATTTTAATTTCAAGTTGTAGTCCCGTAGGCGACCCAGGACCATCTCTAACCACTGGATGTGTTGCTGGAACGTCTGGGAGAAAATTACTACATCATCCAAGTACAATAGTAGTGCATGGAAACTCTGATCCCCAAATATGCGTTCCATTAGCCTCTGGAATGTGCCGGGCGCATTACATAACCCAAACGGCATCCGGTGGAACTCGAACAGGCCGAAGGGCGTACAAAACGCAGTCTTTTCCCTGTCCTGCTCTGCTACAGGGACCTGATTATAGCTGCTGGCTAAATCTAAGGTGCTAAACCACTTTGCTCCATTCAAGGCATCCAGTGACTCCTCTATCCTAGGCAGGGGGAATGCATCTTTACGGGTCTTGGCATTAAATTGGCGATAATCAACACACAAGCGTATGGACCCGTCTTTCTTTTGAACAACCACTATAGGGGAAGCATAAGGGCTAGTGCTGAGACTCAATTTTATTGTCTACCAGCTCCTGGATATGAGCTTTAACCAAATTGTATTGTGAAGGGGGGAGCCGCCGATATCTCTGCCTCACTGGGGCAGAGTCTAAGAGTGGAATGGTATGTTGGACCAACGTGGTACAACCTAGATCTCCATCATACTGACTAAAAACGGTCTTGTGTTTCTCCAAGAGGGCACAAGCTGTCTCCTGTTCCTCAGCTGACAGAGAAGGCAAACTAAGCTGGGAAAAATCACTGGGACCATTCTCTTCCCTCTGAACAGGCTGGATAGTGGCAACCTGATGTTGCTCGTCTCTGCAGACCTGTACGGTACTACCATTATAAAAAGACGGGACCACATGAAGTTCCCCTAGCACGACCTTGGGCTGGAGCCACCTATCTTGTGGGCCAACATTGACCACTGGTACCTGTACAACCCCATGCACCACAGATACAAAAGCAGATGGAATGAGGAGGTCACTAGGCAGCTTTCCCTCCATAAAAGACACTGGTTCCAACAACCCTGAAGAAAGAGCAGATCCCAACCCCTCACAACATGATGCAGACACTATTTTCATGGTACTTGCCGGTACTCGTACCGCTGGACCCCGCTGCACTCTGCCCATGCCTACTTTACCATCCTGTAAAGTCTGCCCCAACTGCTGGCATTCAGAGAATACGCGTTGCCACACCTGCCCTGCAGGCTGGGTCTTTAAAGAGTGGAAAAGTGCATTCCCATGTTGTACAAAAAGCTCATTGTAACATTGGCTAATGATATTCATCCCCACCAAACCAGGTGTAGAGTTATGAGTGTGAGTGTCAGCACCACTAGAGCTCTTGGTGATCAATATGCCCATTTTGGGCATAATCCTCCCCAGAATACATACATCCACTTCTAAATAGCCCAAGTAGGGTATATCTAAACCGTTAGCAACTTTTAACCATAACCAAGGGCAAGACTGAATAGTGTGCTGAAGTTGGCCTTGAAGGTGTTCTTCAAAGAACTGGGAGGTTACAGTGCTCACCATAGAGCCTGTGTCCAATAAACACAGCAAAACCACACCCCCAATCGTAACCTCCACTACCGGACACTTCCCAATCAGTTGGACTGCACTGGCTGAATCAACGCCCAAACCCTCCCCTCCCGACACTTGGGCTCATGTGTCGGGGGGGATCTAGTTTTCCTGCTGCTGAGAGATTGTGTGGTTTGACGCCCCTCTACTGCCAGTGTCAGTTCCCAACTCAGCTCTACAGAAACGGGCAATATGACCAGGTTGACTACAGCGTAAACATATAGGTCTCCCATCGGCTTGGAACCGGTATCGTGAGTCACTATTTGAAGGACCACCCCTAGAATTATTAGGCACTACAGGGGCCTCTAACCGTTTCAGAATAGCATCCAATTGGGTCTGTTGTCGTCGAAGACTTTCCTTTAACTCTGCCAATTCATCTGACGCCGGTGCACAAACAGCACTGGATCCTGCCTCGCACTCTGTTACGGCATAAGTGTTACAGGAGCGCACATGTGGCCGATGACTACCAACTGTTTCACCTTCTTCTACCCAGCGAAAAGCTTCACTGCGGATATCCAAGAAAGCTATAGTGAGGTGTGAACGAACCTGACGCCGTAGCTCCCTCCTCAGCAAACCATCACGCACATGCTCAATAAACTGGTCACGTAAAACAGAATCAGAGTTAGCAAAACAGGTAGAGTCACGACATTTTACAGCTTCCATTAGGGACATGAGAGCATGGGAATATACTCTCAAGGACTCTCCCTCACGCTGTCGCCGTTGGAAGAATTGGGTTTGAAGGCTAATGGAGGACTGAGCACACCCATACATGCTGAATAAAATACTAAAATTTTTCTCTGCCTCATCCCTTTCAGAGAGAGGACGGAACTTAACCTCAGCTCTTGCTTCTCCCTCTAGTAAGTCAAACACTATCAAAGCTTGCTCGGAACGAGGCACGGGACGTAAAACCAAGGACCGACGAACCTTCTCTACCCAGTCCTCTACAGATAGAGAGTCCACCGAAACATCCCCAGAAAACCGGGGACATCTCCTTTCCCTGGGCATATACACATAGCGCTCTGCTACCCCATTAGAGACAGACTGATTTTCGAGACCACCACTTGGGTTGGGGAACTGCACTGAAGAGCTACCTTTTCCTAAATGACCTACCTCTCTAGCTGTGGGCTGGTGAGTTGCTTCCTCCCTGAGCTTACTGTTCTCTGCCCGAAGTTGTTGGACCAGTTCAGTAAGTGCCCTCAGCTGCTCTGCTATATTTTCATCGGCCATGTTGGAAATATCAGAAGAGAAGGAGAAAAATTTAGAACTCTTAAGCACACAAAAAATACTTAATATACACAACAACACAGTATACACAGAATATATACTAATTTACAAAAAAACACAAATAAAATAGTTGCAGCCCCCTCCTGGAAGTTTGCAGTCGTCTCTGTAGGTCCCGATGGCTCCAATAATATCTTCAACCTGTGCTGGCCACTGTTTTTCCCACCACACTTAAAATACTGAGGAACACCACCTGATCCGCTTACTAAAAACAGTACAAAAGTGGAACAGCTTCCAATAACGATTATCCTGCTTGCAGCGCCAATTGTGACCGGGTGGAGGTTCCCACACCACAAATACCCAAATAAATGGGTTAGGCAAGCTGTTCTACACGTCAATAATTTTATTTAGTAACAAGTATTAAAATACTAAGATAAGACAAAGCATAGAACTAAAAATTATACACCGATGCGTGGGCAATTTAAATAAATCCACCGATTTCTAGTCAGTAATGTCGATAGAATTGCTTTGCCTATGATGTAGCTATATGAGCTTACTGCACTAGTTGTGCACACACAAAAATGTCACAACACCAAAGCTTAGAGCCAAAATAAAAGATAACACAGTAAAAACCAATGTGAAACACTCAAACCAAAGAAAAACCAAAGCTAGCATAAATTGCAGGCTTCATATAACTTATAACACGCACAGCTGGGCAATAAAAACACCTATGACTGACAATAGGGTATTGTAATCTGATGCCGCGTGCCCGTGGATAACAGCTGAGTATTACTACACAGAAAACAATTAAGAAAAATATTTAAAAAATGAATGCTACTCAAGCAGATACAAATAGTTCCTCCTACTCTAGTGTTCGCGTTTAAAGACAATGGTGGGAAAAAAACAGTGGCCTGCACAAGCCCGGCCTTGGTCCTTTATACAAGAGAAGAAAATTGAATTATTTTCTCTAGGAACAAACACTACGAGAGTAAGGTATCCTTACATGAACAATACAAGTAACCCGTTTAAGAAAACACATAAAACAGAAAACCTACCAATTAAAACACCTGGGAAAGGTGCACGCTTGGCCTGTTGAGGTGGTCCAGGTACGTCGCTATTCCACTGCGCTTCACATGCTCTAGACCGTGAGGTTGACTGGTCCCCACAACTCCCGAATAGTGAAACAAATCTACATATTAGCATCGGGATGCTACGCTCAACGCCTATAAGCAAATCACAATGGTTGGAGAGCCGTCCGGACCGGAGTGGCCTTCTATTCGACGGAAATTATGCTCAAGGTGTCTACCGCAGCCACTCGCAAATAATCCGGCTGGAGACCGGTTTCCGTAATACACTATATTCAAACACGACACTCCTGGAGACCAGAAACAGACATCACACACGCTCGCACCTGGGCCATTTAACCTCACCACCAGATCACGTGATAGATATTATTAAAATTGTGGAATATATTAAATAGAATTAAATTGCCGTGGGACAACTCCATTAACAGATTAAAAGCTCGCAAACAGTCCAGCCCTACCACACAACATTGAGCTCACGTTAAGGGCCAAATCTCTTGCTGCAGCTTATCCCACTGATCTGATCATGAGCTTGGCAGACGAACTTGTTCAGTTATTACAAATCATTCATTTCAGAAGAACAAAAATGCCCAAAAACAATGCTAAAGACCATGATAAATTTGGATTTACAGTCCACTTTCCAAATGTTTACATAGCACTCAGACTTTTTTTTGACTTTGCCAATAACAAACTGAAGAGGAACAGTCATTCTCCAGACTGGCTCGAATTAAAAATGAGCTCAGGATGAAAATGTGCCAAAATCGGTTGAATTCACTCTCCCTTCTTGCAATAGAATCAGAGTTTGTTAGACAGCTCAACTTTGATGAGTTAGTGGACGACTTTGCAAGAAGGAAGAGCAGAAAGAAACTTTTGTAGAATCCTTAGGTACGGTAGGTTGGCGCGGGGGTGGGGGGGTTGGAGTGTTGGGGGGGCCCTTTGCAAACTCCTGGCCCCGGGGCCCAGACCCCCCATAATCTGGCCCTGGGGAGATGTCACTCACTCTGTGGTGTCTTTTCCCCCCACAGAGAAACAGTAACGAGGTGTGCAGAGCACGCGGGGGAGGGTGGGTTGGCGCACGGGTGATAGGTGTTGTGTGTTGTTATTATAATAATTATTAATTTAACTAATATTATTAAACAATGAAATTATGATTATGTGGACTTTGCTTGTTTTCACATTTTTTAATTGTTCATTTGTAAAAAAAAAAAAAAAAAAAAAAATGCATGCACGCGAGCGCCCCCCTAGACAGACGGCGCCCCTAGCATTTGCCAATATTGCCTAATGGAAGGGCCAGCCCTGCCAGAGCATGCCAGAGAATGCCAGAACCAGAGCCCTATAGAGAGAGAGTCGCGTCAACTCCGTTCACTCCAATGGACCAGTTTTTTTACAGCAATGGCGGATCGTGGAGCCTGTCAATAGTTCCCGGAAGTTAGCAGCAAATACGAGCAGCGCAGTCAAACTGGAGCAGTGGACCATCTGTGATACACTTTTACAGGTTAGTACGCTTAAAAAATCAGATTGTGTATTATAAGGACATCGGAATCAAATTAGCATGTGCATTAAAATGTGAATTAAAGCATTTTAGTGAATTATCCACCTATTAATAAGCAGATTTAGGGAACTAAATCTATGCTAAGACAACGCGAATACGGTTAGCGAGATTTCACATTAACGACCGACAGCCTATTAATTGTAAATTCCTCTCTTAATGCCATTTCACCTAAACGCGATGTTTTTGCGGGGTAGCTAGTATTGGTTAAATATAACATTTGAGTGTGATTGTAGAGTGTGTTGGGTCGAGGAGGTAAAATGAAGATATCCATTTTGGAGTACCGGCTAACGTTTTATTTCCTTTTATTTTATTTATCTATCCTTTTATTTATTTTATTTTCCTTTTTATTTCGTTTTATTTATTTTTATTTTATTTTATTAACGTATTTCCTCAGTTTTTGAAACTGCTGGATATAAAATACGTATACTATTTAGTGTGATTAAGTTTTAAATATTCTATCACTTAAAGAAATAATATAATTATTAGGAGTTCATACTTATTATACCTGTGTCAACACTATAGCTGTGATCAGCAGCTATGGGCCCTGTCTTTACAGGTCCAGTGGTGCATCGTAGTGCAGGGGGCTTCCTCTTTCTGAGTGCGGGGCGATGTACAAAAATGGTGGGAACAGCATCTGTTCTCAGCCTAGTCTTGCCCTGTTTGGTTTTGATGAACTGGTCTGCCTCAAAATGTGCCTGCAGAGTGATGTGAGTTTACTCCTCACACATGACAACTCAGTTTTGTCTACCCATATACATATCCCACAGTGGGTGAATACACAGTATTAGAGAACACTTACTGGATACGTATACACTCATTACACGTATAAAAAACAACCAAGGATGTGCAACAAGTTCATATTCATATCACATCAATACTCATAATAATCATTTTCTCCTGTCTTTTTCTCCTCTCTCTCTTTAAGCCAAAGAACCATAGGGGATTCAATGGAGCCTGCAACTAGATAGCACCCTCACCCTGCACCCGAGTCTGTCTGGAGTCTTTGATTTTTTTTGTTCACTATTCTGTATTTTAATAAATCAGGCATTAAGCTTTCCAATAGTGTGTTTATTGTGAAAAGTGCAAATGCAGTGTTTGATGATTACCTCACATATATATTTGCTGTTGTAATCTTTAGTGAGGGTAAGATTGCTCCTGCTTAGTTGAGACAACCATTTTTTTCTCCTCTCAGTATCAGTGGGGAAACCATACATTTTTGCTCGATTGGAGCATCCCCATGCAACACAGCAAACCATGGTGGACACTACACAAACAACACAGAGGAAAGGAAACAGAAAAACTGCTTGACATGATATTAATATTTGAGATTATTAGAGATTTAATTAATTAATTGCTGTAAATAAGTGTGTATTAAAAAGACAAGATATATATAATTTATCAATGTATATGTCATATACTGTCTGGATGTAAATGTAATGTGTTTTAATGTACCCTTTTAAAGCATATTTCTGCACAATGAAGTCAAAGAAAATTTTCCTTCTGTCAGAAAATGTACATTAGTCATTTAGATTACTTAGGTCACCAATACCATGGGATTACAGATTAATCTAATCTGAATTTCTCACCCCTTCCTGTCCCTTTAAATATATAAATGAACGTAATATATAACAATTATAAAACAATCAAAGCATTAAACAGCAATGTGCTCTAAAATTAGCCTAAAGTTGGTCGCCATATGTTCACAATAATCCTCAAATCGCAGTTCTGTCTATGTGTTTATGCGCTCAAATTGAACTTCCTGGAACTATCGGAAGTCTCCGTGAATCACGTGACCATCAAGCGTTTTGAACTTCCGTTGTCGCGACTCTCTCTCTATACGGCTCTGGCCAGAACATGCCGAACAAGCCGGAACATGCCACATTTCACCGCGGTCAAGCTATCCGCGCTTTTGCGATTCATCCGTGCTTTAAATCTTATTGCGCCTATATGCTTGATTTTACGGTATTTCGCTGCTCACCGCATACTAAGGCTGTCTAAGCACCGAGAAACACTTTGCTATTATTTAAAGAGCTTTCTCTACATTCATAAATACTTTACTTGATTTAACTAATTTATTTGCAACATTAAACACAATTAGTAATGTATTTCAATTGCTTAATAAACACTGAACAAAATAGTTTTAATGTTTGTATTTAGTCTATTGTAGGGCTCCACTACCAGCAATAATGGACTATTGCAATGCTGCAAATGTTCAGGGCAGGGGGTTACTCCATGACTATACATGTTTTTAATAAATCTAGTCCTTATATTTGTAATGATGTTTAAATGTTTGTTTAATTCTGAGACTGTGGTTTCCTATTTGTCTGAATATTCCCATAATGCCAAAAAAATCCTACTACCACCCAAGAATGGGTAGCCTTTGCTTATCCCCGGTGCAAATATAGACAGATTCTGCTGTACCATTTTTAAAAAATCCACATTGAAGTCTTAAATTTTGTTAGGGCTTGGAGATAAACTTAAATGACAAGATTTAAAGCACTCATGTAAATAGGCTCAATTTCTCGGAAATCTCCCATAATGCCAACACAATTCCACTGCTGCATGAGAGTATACACCCTTACCTATCATCACAGTAAGTATTAACAGGTTTCACTGTATCATTTCCTCATAAATCCATTTTAGGTTCACAATGCATTTAGGCGAATTAAAGCACTCATGTCAAATAGGCTGAATTAGGACATCAATTTCTCAGAAATCACCCATAATGCCAACACAATTCCACTGCTGCATGAGAGTATACACCCTTATCTATCATCACAGTAAGTATGAACAGGTTTCACTGTACTATTTCTTCATAAATCCATTTTAGGTTCATAAAGCATTTAGGCAAATTAAAGCACTTATGTAAAATAGGCTGAATTAGGACATCAATTTCTCAGAAATCTGCCATAATGCCAAAACAATTCCACTGCTGCATGAGAGTATACACCCTTATCTATCATCACAGTAAGTATGAACAGGTTTCACTGTACCATTTCCTCATAAATCTATTTTATCTTCATACCACATTTAGGCGAATTAAAGCACTCATGTCAAATAGGCTGAATTAGGACATCAGTTTCTCAGAAATCACCCATAATGCCAACACAATTCCACTGCTGCATGAGAGAATACACCCTTATCCATCATCACAGTAAGTATGAACAGGTTTCACTGTACCATTTCCTCATAAATCCATTTTATCTTCATACCACATTTAGGCGAATTTAAGCACTCATGTCAAATAGGCTGAATTAGGACATCAATTTCCCATAATGCCAAAACAATTCCACTGCTGCATGAGAGTATGAACCCTTTACTATGACCACAGTAAGTATGAACAGGTTTCACTGTACCATTTCTTTATAAATCCATTTTAGGTTCACAATGCATTTAGGCGAATTAAAGCACTCATGTCAAATAGGCTGAATTAGGACATCAATTTCTCGGAAATCACCCATAATGCCAACACAATTCCACTGCTGAATGAGAGTATGAACCCTTACCTATCATCACAGTAAGTATTAACAGGTTTCACTGTATCATTTCCTCATAAATCCATTTTAGGTTCACAATGCATTTAGGCGAATTAAAGCACTCATGTCAAATAGGCTGAATTAGGACATCAATTTTTCGGAAATCTCCCATAATGCCAACACAATTCCACTGCTGCATGAGAGTATACACCCTTATCTATCATCACAGTAAGTATGGACAGGTTTCACTGTACCATTTCTTCATAAATCAATTTTATCTTCATACCATATTTAGGCGAATTGAAGCACTCATGTCAAATAGGCTGAAATAGGACATCAATTTCTCAGAAATCACCCATAATGCCAACACAATTCCACTGCTGCATGAGAGTATACACCCTTATCTATCATCACAGTAAGTATGGACAGGTTTCACTGTACCATTTCTTCATAAATCCATTTTAGGTTCATAATGCATTTAGGTGAATTAAAGCACTCATGTAAAATATGCTGAATTAGGACATCAATTTCTCAGAAATCTGCCATAATGCCAACACAATTCCACTGCTGCATGAGAGTATACACCCTTAACTATCATCACAGTAAGTATGAACAGGTTTCACTGTACCATTTCCTCATAAATCCATTTTATCTTCATACCACATTTAGGCGAATTAAAGCACTCATGTCAAATAGGCTGAATTAGGACATCAATTTCTCAGAAATCACCCATAATGCCAACACAATTCCACTGCTGCATGAGAGAATACACCCTTATCCATCATCACAGTAAGTATGAACAGGTTTCACTGTACCATTTCCTCATAAATCCATTTTATCTTCATACCACATTTAAGCACTCATGTCAAATAGGCTGAATTAGGACATCAATTTCCCATAATGCCAAAACAATTCCACTGCTGCATGAGAGTATGAACCCTTTACTATGACCACAGTAAGTATGAACAGGTTTCACTGTACCATTTCTTTATAAATCCATTTTAGGTTCACAATGCATTTAGGCGAATTAAAGCACTCATGTCAAATAGGCTGAATTAGGACATCAATTTCTCATAATGCCAAAACAATTCCACTGCTGCATGAGAGTATGAACCCTTTACTATGACCACAGTAAATATGAACAGGTTTCACTGTACCATTTCTTTATAAATCCATTTTAGGTTCACAATGCATTTAGGCGAATTAAAGCACTCGTGTCAAATAGGCTGAATTAGGACATCAATTTCTCGGAAATCTCCCATAATGCCAACACAATTCCACTGCTGCATGAGAGTATACACCCTTATCTATCATCACAGTAAGTATGGACAGGTTTCACTGTACCATTTCTTCATAAATCCATTTTATCTTCATACCACTTTTAGGCCAATTAAAGCACTCATGTCAAATAGGCTGAATTAGGACATCAATTTCTCAGAAATCTTCCATAATGCCAAAACAATTCCACTGCTGCATGATAGTATGAATCTTTAACTATCATCACAGTAAGTGTGGACAGATTTCACTGTACCATTTCCTCATAAATCCATTTTAGGTTCATTCTGCATTTAGGCGAATTAAAGCACTCATGTCAGATAGGCTGAATTAGGAAATCAGTTTCTCAAAAATCTCCCATAATGCCAAAACAATTCCACTGGGGTGGAATGGTCAGGGGTAATCTCTTGACTTCTTGTAATTTTAACTTTTTCTTCTTCTTCTTCTTCTTCTTCTTCGTCTTTCGGCCATTCCTGTTTAGGGGTTGCCACAGCGGGTCAAACTCCTCCATCTGGCCCTGTCTTGAGTGTCCTCCACTGACACACCAGCCACTCTCATATCCTCTACCACTGCATCCATAAACCTCCTCTTAGTTCTACCTCTCCTCCTCTTGCCTGGAAGTTCCATCCTCAAGACTCTCCTACGAATATACCTCTCCTCCCTCCTCTGTACATGTCCAAACCATCTCAATCTCGCTTCTCTAACTTTATCTTCAAAACATGCTACATGTGCTGATCCTCTAATAAAATCATTTCTGATCCTATCCTTCCTCGTCACTCCAAATGAGAATCTCAACATCTTCATCTCAGACACCTCCATCTCCCTCACCTGTCTCTTTGTCAGTGCCACTGTCTCCAGTCCATACAACATAGCAGGTCTCACTACTGTCCTATAGATCTTTCCTTTCATTCTAGCCGACACCCTTCTATCACAGATCACCCCAGACACTCTACACTACCCTGCCTGCACTCTCTTCTTTACCTCTCTTTCACTTCCTCCATTACTCTGTACCCTCGACCCTAAATAGGTAAACTCGTCAACCTTCACCAAATCAACTCCTTGTAACTGGACCTGTCCACCGTCTGCCCTATCATTCACACACATGTACTCTGTTTTACTCCTGCTCACTTTCATTCCCCTGCTCTCCAAAGCATATCTCCATCTTTCCAAGCTCACCTCCACCTGCTCCCTACTCTCACTACAGATCACAATGTCATCAGCAAACGTCATAGTCCAAGGGGACTCCTGCCTAACCTCGTTCGTCAGTCTGTCCATGACAATTGTGAACAGGAAGGGACTCAGGGCTGATCCCTGATGTAGTCCTACCCCCACTTTAAACCCGTCTGTCATTCCTACCGCACATCGCACTGCTATCACACTGTTCTCATACATATCCTGCACCACCCTCACATACTTTTCTTCTACTCCTGACTTCCTCATACAATACCACAGCTCCTGTCTTGGTACTCTATCATAAGCTTTCTCTAAGTCAACAAACACACAATGTAACTCCTTCTGTCCTTCCCTATACTTCTCCATTAACTCTCAAAACAAACATAGCATCTGTGGTGCACTTAGCTGGCATGAAACCATACTGCTGCTCACAGATCTCTACCTCTCCTCTAAGCCTAGCTTCCAATACTCTTTCCCACTGTTGACTGATC
This sequence comes from Brachyhypopomus gauderio, assembly GCF_052324685.1. NCBI lineage: Eukaryota > Metazoa > Chordata > Actinopteri > Gymnotiformes > Hypopomidae > Brachyhypopomus > Brachyhypopomus gauderio. Next base: position 11,975,543 of record NC_135218.1, read on the forward strand.
AACCTTATTCCCCTGCAATTACTAGAGCTCTGAACGTCGCCCTTATTCTTGAAAATTGGCAACATTATGCTTCGTCTGCACTCCTCAGGCATCTTCTGAACTTCCAAGATTCTGTTAAATAACCCAGTCAAAAACTCCACTGCTGTCTCTCCCAAACATTTCCATACCTCCACTGGAATATCATCCGGTCCAACTGCCTTACCACACTTCATTCTCCGAATTGTAGCCCTTACTTCCTCCTTGCTCACCTGGGGCACTTCCTAATTCACAACCTCTACCTCTTCTAACCTTCTTTCCCTTTCATTCTCTTGATTCATCAGTTCCTCAAAATACTCCTTCCACCTTCCCAAGACACTCTCCTCACCACACAACACATTTCCACCTTTATCCTTTATCATCATAACCTGCTGCACATCCTGCCCATCACGGTTTCTCTGTCTGGCCAATCTGTACAGACCCTTTGCCCCTTCCTTAGTGTCCAACTTCTCATACAGCTTGCTATATGCCTTCTCTTTAGCTTCTGCCACTGCTCTCTTTGCCTTACGACACATCTCCTTGTACCTCTGTCTACTTTCCTCATCTCGCTGAAAATCCCAATTCTTTTTAGCCAACCGCTTTCCTCTCAAACTTTCCTGAACTTCCTCATTCCACCACCACAACTCCTTGTCTATCTTCCTCTGACTTGAGGTCACACCAAGTACCTTCCTAGCCACATCCCTTACTGCATTTGAAGTCTCATCCCAGGTATCCAGAACACCACCACCATTACTGTAAAGGTATGTTTCTTTCTCAGTAGAAAGCACCTTCTTGTGTTCAGCAATGAGCGGAGGGTCACGGAGGATCACCTGGTACTAATCTTCAATTGAGCGTAACACTCTGCAGAGAAGTGTGTGGCAGGGAGCTCCCGGAACAATTGAGGAACAAACCACTCTCTTGTAAACAGGAGGAGTTTATTCGCACAGGCAGGCTGTATCTGAAATGTTCAAAGATGAGAGGGCGCTCCTCTCATTTATACATACACAGACCATCCCTTTGCACGCAAGCAGCAGGGTGGGCTCAATATTGCTATTCTAACATAGGTAATAAATCCTACCCTATATGGAAATATCACAGTCTTCTCATGCAAGCATTTTGTGCAGACTGAGCATAATTCATCTGCATGTCGCATAGTGGACAGGAAGCACAATACCTGAGAGGAAATGATAAGCCTGCTTTGACATATAAAGACCTTTCACATACAGGGTGAAGGGACCTTTCACATACAATGTGACAGGGGGTGAAATAAGGTGACAGGGGTCACAGAGAACATAAGAAAGGACACAATGTTCACAAGGTCTTGAGTTAATCATGAGTATAAAAAGACATAATATTCCTTCAATTACCCAGTACCTGCCTCACCTCATCCCTGAATTTTACACCACAGTCCTCATCCTTTAACTTCCACCACCTGATTTTAGGTTCCACTCTCACTCTCTTCCTCTTCTTCACCTCCAAAACCATCCTACATATCACCATCCTATGCTGTTTAGCTACACTCTCCCCTGGTAACACCTTGCAATCACTAACTTCTTTCAGGTTTTGTCTCCCACAGAGGATATAGTCGACCTGTGTGCATCTTCCCCCACTCTTATACGTTACCCTGTGATCTTCCTTTATCTTAAATTAAGTTTTAACTACAGCCATCTTTATCCTTTTAGCAAAATCTACCACCATTTGTCCTTCCGTATTCCTTTCATTAACACCATATCTACCCAACACCTCCTCATCACCACTGTTCCCTCCACCAACATGTCCATTTAAATCTGCTCCAATAACCACTCTCTCTTCTTTAGGAACCTTCATCTAACTCTCTCCAGAATTCTTCTTTCTCCTCCACATCACAACCTACCTGAGGAGCATAACCACTGATGACATTCATCATCACCCAATCAATCGCTAACTTTACACAGATCACCCTGTCACTTACTCTCTTTACCTCCACTACACTCTTACTAAACTCATCCTTCAGGATTACCCCTACTCCATGTCTCTTCCTGTCTACACCATGATAGAAGAGTTTGAAGCCACCACCAATGCTCCTGGCCTTGCTCCCCTTCCACTTGGTCTCCTGTACACACAGTATATCTATCTTCCTCCTCTCCATCGCATCAGCTAGCTCTCTCCTTTTGTCATAGAGCCCACATTCAACATACCAACTCTAACCTCCACCCTCCTGCTCTGCCTCCTCTCCTTCAGCTTCAGAACCCTCTTCCCTCCTCTCCTCCTCCTCCTTGTCCCAACAGTAGTCCAATTTCCACTAATGCCCTGTTGGACCACAGCACCAGTGGAGGTCGTTGTTAACCCGGGCCTCGACCGATCCGGTATGGAATTTCTATTTTTGATCCGCATCATTTGATTTGCCGCAGTTTTTACACCGGAAGCCCTTCCTGGCGCAACCCTCCCTATTTATCCGGGCTTGGGACCAGCACTAAAATACACTGGTGTGTGCACCCTAGTGGCTAGTTTATTGGCTATTTAGTTAGTGGCTATTTGACATGAGTGCTTTAATTCACCTAAATGCATTATGAACCTAAAATGGATTTATGAAAATATGGTACAGTGAAATCTGTCCAAACTTAATGTGATGATAGGTAAGGGTACATACTCTCATCCAGCAGTGGAATGATGACAAACCCGATGACAAACTCAGTTTAGGAAAAATTGAGGCCTGTGTAAGAGATATTAAATGCTGGATGTCTCTAAACTTCCTACAATTAAATGAGGACAAAACAGAAGTTCTCCTTGTGGGCCCTAAGGCCGCAAGACAGAAAATTCCAAATTTAATGCTTAATCTTGCAGACTATCCCATTACACCTGGCACAGTAGCCAAAAACCTAGGCATCATACTCGACTCCGACCTATCATTTGATAAATATATAGATAATACTACTAGGATAGCTTTTCTACATCTCCGCAATATTGCCAAATTAAGAAATGCATTATCACAGGATGATGCAGAAAAATTGGTGCACGCCTTTGTTAGCTCTAGACTAGACTACTGCAATTCACTACTGTCAGGATGTTCAAATAGGAATCTAAATAAACTTCAAATAGTTCAAAATGCCGCAGCTAGAGTTCTGACCAGAACTAGAAAATTTCAGCATATTAGACCAGTCCTATCAGCCCTGCATTGGCTCCCAGTTAAATTTCGTATTGATTTTAAAATTCTATTATTAGCATATAAAGCACTACACGGGCTTGCTCCTGAATACCTCCAGGAACTTATTTCCTACTATGAACCCCCACGTCAACTAAGATCACAGGGTGCTGGTCTGTTATTAGTTCCACAAATTAACAAGGTAACAGCAGGGGGAAGAGCCTTTTCTTATAAGGCCCCCCAGCTTTGGAATAATCTTCCTAAATGTGTCCGGGACTCTGACACAGTCACAATCTTTAAATCTAGGTTGAAAACCCACTTATTTAGTCTAGCGTTTGATAATTAATATCCCCCTTAGATAAAGGTACAGATCCAGGGGTTCATAGACGAAGGGTTTTATGGTAGACTGGGGTGCTGGTGCTGTCATCCTGTCACTGCTCGTGGTCACTCAAGTTTGTTGACGGTGCAGTGGACGGATGCCATTGTCTCAGAATGCCCCCAAGCCTATGTTACCTTCTGGTCCTGCCTTTTTTAGCTAGGCTGTAATAATTTAACTTAGTGCCGGAGTTGCTGCCACACTCCAGAAATGTTTATAATTTTACCTGTCCTGTACATGTCCTCATACAGAGCTAATTTTCCCTGTTTCATTTCTCCACATGGCTGCCCGCCTGCTTGAGGAATAATGAGATGAGGAGAGACAAGCGATCCATCCTGGGCCGGCCACCTCCTGCCTAACCGGATGCCTACACCATGATGGACATTATTACATCTTTTATATTCTGTCTAAATGGACATTATTGCATCTTTTACATTCTGTCTACATTCTGTCTATATTGTTGTTGTTGTCATGGTGACCGGTGTCGGCCAGAGGAGGATGGGCTCCCCCCCTGAGTCTTGGTTCCTCTCAAGGTTTCTTCCTCATGCAAAAACTAGGGAGTTTTTCCTTGCCACTGTCGCCTTTGGCTTGCTCACTGGGGGCTAGGACTCGGCACTTGTAAAGCTGCTTTGTGACAACAACTGTTGTAAAAAGCGCTATATAAATAAAATTTGATTTGATTTTATTTGATTTGAATTGTTTTGACATTATGGGAGATTTCTGAAAAACTGATGTCCTAATTCAGCCTATTTTACATGAGCGCTTTAATTCGACTAAATGCATTGTGAACCTAAAATGGATTTATGAAGAAATGGTACAGTGAAACCTGTTCATACTTACTGTGGTCATAGAAAAGGGTTCATACTCTCATGCAGCAGTGGAATTGTTTTGGCATTATGAGAAATTGATGTCCTAATTCAGCCTATTTGACATGAGTGCTTTAATTCGCCTAAATGCATTGTGAACCTAAAATGGATTTATGAGGAAATGATACAGTGAAACCTGTTAATACTTACTGTGATGATAGGTAAGGGTTCATACTCTCATTCAGCAGTGTAATTGTGTTGGCATTATGGGTGATTTCCGAGAAATTGATGTCCTAATTCAGCCTATTTGACATGAGTGCTTTAATTCGCCGAAATGCATTGTGAACCTAAAATGGATTTATAAAGAAATGGTACAGTGAAACCTGTTCATACTTACTGTGATGATAGATAAGGGTGTATACTCTCATGCAGCAGTGGAATTGTGTTGGCATTATGGGAGATTTCCGAGAAATTGATGTCCTAATTCAGCCTATTTGACATGAGTGCTTTAATTCGCCGAAATGCATTGTGAACCTAAAATGGATTTATAAAGAAATGATACAGTGAAACCTGTTAATACTTACTGTGATGATAGGTAAGGGTTCATACTCTCATTCAGCAGTGGAATTGTGTTGGCATTATGGGTGATTTCCGAGAAATTGATGTCCTAATTCAGCCTATTTGACATGAGTGCTTTAATTCGCCGAAATGCATTGTGAACCTAAAATGGATTTATAAAGAAATGGTACAGTGAAACCTGTTCATACTTACTGTGATGATAGATAAGGGTGTATACTCTCATGCAGCAGTGGAATTGTGTTGGCATTATGGGAGATTTCCGAGAAATTGAGCCTATTTGACATGAGTGCTTTAAATCTTGTCATTTAAGTTTATCTCCAAGCCCTAACAACATTTAAGACTTCAATGTGGATTTTTGAAAAATGGTACAGCAGAATCTGTCTATATTTGCACCGGGGATAAGCAAAGGCTACCCACTCTTGGGTGGTAGTAGGATTTTTTTGGCATTATGGGAATATTCAGACAAATAGGAAACCACAGTCTCAGAAATAAACAAACATTTAAACATCATTACAAATATAAGGACTAGATTTATTAAAAACATGTATAGTCATGGAGTAACCCCCTGCCCTGAACATTTGCAGCATTGCAATAGTCCATTATTGCTGGTAGTGGAGCCCTACAATAGACTAAATACAAACATTAAAACTATTTTGTTCAGTGTTTATTAAGCAATTGAAATACATTACTAATTGTGTTTAATGTTGCAAATAAATTAGTTAAATCAAGTAAAGTATTTATGAATGTAGAGAAAGCTCTTTAAATAATAGCAAAGTGTTTCTCGGTGCTTAGACAGCCTTAGTATGCGGTGAGCAGCGAAATACCGTAAAATCAAGCATATAGGCGCAATAAGATTTAAAGCACGGATTAATCGCAAAAGCGCGGATAGCTTGACCGCGGTCACGTGGGACACATAAAACCAAACTACCCGGGTAGATGAACATTGATGGACTTTATTTATTTCGTTTCATTTTATTCAGAGCTCTGATGTTTTTTTTTCCTTTCCTATTGAAATAGACAATCGTTTTCTCACTTGTTCTTATTAAAATAAACACCGGCAATGTTTTTCCACCTTTACTAACTGGTACATATCCTCCTCCTTGAAAAGAACCATAGATCAAGGGCGCTCAGTCAATATCTCCTGATAACTTCTAAAGAGCCACCCTTACCCTTACACAGAGAAGTGACCCCTCCTCATTAAATAACTGACTCACCAACTAAATCTCATTCTGAAACCAAGATTCAAGAAAAAGTGATTTATTTTTTAGAGATAATGTCTCTATTATTCCATATAATATAACAATGTGGTGAGAAATAATTGTGCTTATAAACCAAATTCCAGGCCAGGAGAACCTGTTTATGGAACACTGACAGTTTGGCAGGAAGTTTATCTACATTATAGTTACACCTCAGAAGGAAGTGTAGGCCACCAAAACGGGAAAAAATGTAGAGGGGAATAAAGTTCCAAATTGATGTAGGATTTTTAATGAAATTTCTAGCCCAATTAATTTTAAATGTGTTATTCATGGTAGTAAAGTCCAAAAAAATAAGTCCTCCAGATTCATATCTATTCATTACAACACTTTTCCTTATATAATGTGTACAATTCCTCCAAAGGAAGTTGAAGAGCATTTGATCGATAGTTGTACTAATTTTACCATCTAGCTGTAGTGAAACTGCAGCATAAGATAGTCTGGAAAGTCCCTCTGCTTTAGTTAATAATATTCTGCCCCACAAAGACAAATCCCTCTGTAACCACTGATTAAGCTTCTTTTAAGTTTTCTGAATGATTGGAGTAAAATTTAAGGAAGATCCTAATTTTTGATTCTTGGTGATCACAAGGCCCAAATATTTAATCTCCTCTCTTACCATAATATTGCAGATAAACTGAACATCACAGTTTTTGACTGGTAGCAGTTCACATTTTTTAATATTTAAACATAAACCAGAAGCCTTTGATGATATTGAGAGCAATGGGTATTTGATTTACATCTTTTAGAAAGAGTGTAGTATCATCGGCCAATTGACTAATAAAAATATCCCTGCCAGCTATGGAGATTCCTTGAATATTACTGTTAATAATATGAGTTGCGAGAATTTGTGTAGAAAGTAAAAATAGATAGGGAGAAAGTGGACATCCTTGCCGGATACCTCGTTTGAGGTTGAATCTGGGGGTCATACCATGTTTTAATTTGATAGAGCTATTGCTGTTAGCATACAGGGTTTGAATGGCCTTACCAAAGTAAGTACCAAAGCCAAACTTTTCTAGAGAACGAAAGATAAATTGATGTTCTATTGTGTCAAAGGCCTTATAGAAATCCAGGAAGAGAATGAAGCTGTTATCAGCTATCAAGTCAGAGTAATCAAGCACATCCAGTACAAGTCTGATGTTGAGATGTGACGATTTCTCATAAAGCCTGACTGTGTTTCGCCAATAACTGTGTCCAAGACTACTTTAAGTCTCTTAGCAAGCATATTGGCAAAGATCTTGTAATCATTATTGAGGAGAGAAATGGGTCTCCAGTTATCAATTAAAAGTACATCCTTGTCAGACTTAGAGATCAACGTGATGATGCCCTGAGTAAGGCATCATCAGATAAGGAATGGGATTCCTGAAAAAAACCTGAAATCTGTATTAAGTTGTTTGGCAAACAGAAATAAAGCTTTACGTTTGTAGTTCTGTCTTAAACCATACCTGTCAAGTGTCCCGTTTTGGCCGGGACAGTCCCGTATTTTACCGCTCTGTCCCGGCGTCGTCCCGTATTTTTATTTTCCCGTATTTGTCCCGTATTTTCAGTTTTCAATTTTTATTTTTTTAAAGCATTCATGGGCCGCTCCAAACAGAATTCTGTCACTAGCCTCGCGAGAACTGCCACCCAGACTACTGCAGATGACAGTTCTCGCGAGGCTAGTGACAGAATTCTGTTTGGAGCGACACATGAATGCTTTAAAAAAAATAATAATAATTAAAACTTGCGGGTTTAGTGTCGACAGTGGGAGCAAACCTGGAACAACAAATCAGAGATGGATTTAACAAGAGAAGGCAGTCCTGCCTAAAAAGCTTAGCGTACGTGTGAATACCTTGACGAATGGGACAGGGAATTTACTTTCCTAAAGTGGAGCATGAAGGGGCATAGCTACTTATTCTGTAAGATATGTAGCTGTGATTTTAGTGCCTCTCATGAGGGAAGGAACGATGTCCGACAGCACGAACAATCTGCCAAGCACAAACGCGAGATGTCCCCATTTGTAGCTAGAAATACCACTAGAAAATTAATTTTTTTATTCATTTGTAGTTCAAAACATATTTGGGGTGTTTTTTCTTCACTTTTTTTTCTTCACAATCTGCCAAGCACAAACGCGAGATGTCCCCATTTGTAGCTAGAAATACCACTAGAAAATTAATTTTTTTATTCATTTGTAGTTCAAAACATATTTGGGGTGTTTTTTCTTCACTTTTTGCCACTCCAAAGATGTTTTCGTTTCTCCTACAGCCTCGATTGCAGCTATATGCAAATAACTGATTATGCAAATTAGGCGATGACGTCATATACGAGAAATGTCCCGTATTTTTAAATACAAAACTTGAAAGGTATGTCTTAAACCCCTGGCATTAAGAGAAACTATAAAGACAAAGTGAATAGAAAAAGGAAAAAAAAAACTATCTAATGAAAACTAACTGCTCCATACAAATATCACTTAAAGGGAACCGAGAGCTGCATTATTAACAAGAAATGCTAGCAGAGTTAAACCAAACAACAGGTCAACTGAACACATTGCCTATACAGGCCAGCATCAGACAGTTGTGTTTTTTGTTGTTGTTGTTTTTTAGTCACATTGTTAAAGATGAGAATGAGGTGAAAGAAACACAAATCAGAGCTAAGCTACAGCTGTTACCAAAGTCTTCAGGAAGGGGGATTAATCTCTGATCCATTAATGAAGGCCCGACCTCCAACAAAATGTGCTGTTTTACCCTCTTTTCTGGCCTTCTCGACTAGGGGCCACAATTTGTTCCTGCGATCTCTGTCCTCTTTAGTGAGATCCTCTGCAAATCTCAGGCCCTTGTCTCGTAAAAAATGGGATGTCTTAGCAGCTTTCCATACAGCATCTCTGCAGACTCGTGAAGAGAACTGTAGGATTATTCCTCTAGGCTTGGAGCCAGTTGGTCGCTTGGCGCCGAGACGATGCACTGTATCGATTGCATCAGCGAGCTTGGTCTTCCATTCTGGGAGGACATCCAGACAAATCTCAACTGTCTTCTGCCGTACATCTTCCTTCTCCAGCTCTTTTACTCCATAAAGTCGTAAGTTCCATTTCCGTGAGTATCTTTCCAGTTCAGAAATCCTTAGCCGACTGTCCTCTACCAGTCTTTCCTCGTGAGAAACTCGCTTTTCAAGTGTAAATACTTTTTCTTTTATGTCCTTAATTTCAGCACAGGCAAAATCAATGGTCTTCTTTAAGCCTTCAATTTTCAACACATTTGTACCGACCATTTTCTCAATGTTGTCAGACCTGGTATTTATTAGTGCAGACAGCGAGGCAACTATGTCATCAGCGTTGGCTTGATTGGAGTTATCACGAGTATACATCACCTTCTTTGGGGCTGGCGATTTGCTCGGAGTGACAGGAAAGGAAGGGAAGTCTTCCAGATCGTCCTCAACTACAGGAAGAATCACAGGAGCAGCGTAGCTATACAGGCTATCGATTAGCATATTGCCAGCATTAGCATTAGCTCCAGGCGGCGAGGCTTTTGAACCTTCCAAAGTTCGGCTCCTATTGCGTTTTACAGACATGTTCAAATTCTCTTCTCTATCCGTGGTATAAGAGTGTCAAGGCAGTGACAGTTTATTAAAGAGCAAACTATAACTCCACTGTTAATAAAGACTGAAACTTTGCAGCGCTCGGTGAAAGCGTGTGCTCACTTGTCCATCTTGGCACGCCCCGCGCTCAAAAGGTCCAGTGCGCTAAACTTGACTGCGGTTGGAAGGAGTTAATGTTAGTTAGCTCAGCTACCTTAAAGAAAACCATGCCACACTGTGTTGCCGTTGGATGTTATTTCCAGTCAAAAGGCAGTGGGAAGACTGATATTAGTCTTCACAGTTTTCCCAAAGATAAAAATTTGTGAAGCAGCGTGTGGACGAACACAGCTACCAAAAGACCCGCGGTTTTGCTCTCTTCAGTCCCGATGCGTTTGAGTCATTCAGTAGAGCCTGACTGGTGAGAGAGTTGACGGATGCTGTTGGTTTTAAACGTAGACTAAAACACAGTGCAGTGCCCACAGTTTTCCCACACAGAAAGTCCAAAAGCCCCAGAATGTGGAGCGAGAACCACACAAAGAAACGTGAACATAAACATGCACTGGATTCTCTCCTGGCGTCCCGGCAACAACGTTTACCGCTAACGTTTACTGCTTCTCCCTCGTTTACCGCTAACGTTTAAACCTTTCAAAGTGTAATACAGTAAATATAGTAATGTAATATTATATCATGTAATATAATATAATATAATATATAAGCCTTTGAAAAGACTATAAAAAGAATGTAAAGTTATGGCCAGTCACTGCAACCATTTGACGGCACTACCTGCTGCGCGGCGCGCCCGTCAGCAGTTATAAAAATGGCGACCTACGTGCAGCGGGAATTTACCAAAAATCTAATAAATCTGCTACTTTTTGTGATTTTTTACGTGTCTTAATAATTTAGAGTAATTACACAATATTAAGGCTTACATATGTTATCAGCCGGGGTTCCCTTTAAGGCTGTAAAAGCTGTTTTGCTGAGTTCTCTTAACAGTGCACTATTATATTTATTTGATAGTTATTTTAAATTATTTTTTTGTTCCCTAAGGTGGATGGTATTATTTATTTCAGTTCAGTAAAACGTTTTGTATACTATTACCTAGTTTGTCTTTTTTTACCACTGTAATAGTATTGTTTTTTCTTGTGAGAGGTATTAAAAAGGTCTTAAGTCATTGAATTTGCGATTTTAAAATGTGCAGATACCCTGATTTCCCAGTCAACTTCAGTCTACCACTGGAACCATGTGCAAGGCTGAGCTAGACCACCAGCCTCAAAATTTCTAGCCCTGCTTTAGTGGCTTTAGATAAGAGTCCCACAGCAATACAATATTCTCAATATAATTTTGTGGTTGTGCTTTGATGTACATTGGTGGAGGAGGTGGTAGGACTATGCAAAAATCTGCACATGGGAACAAATATGCATCAGTAACTCACTTGAAAATTTGCATCAGTAACATGTGCTCAATTTGGCCAGTAACATGTGCTCAGTCAGGCGTAGAGGTTTTGGCCTTGACAGCACCCAGAAAGGCGGCAGTGGAAGACTTGGACTCCTGGAGTTTCACACCCTCTGGATGAAGCTGCAGAAATACCTGGTACATGCACACACATTACAGCAGGCACTTCCTGTAGAGCTACAGCAATTCCCAGTTTGGCTTTTCCCATGAGTTTGGCATTGGTGCTATAGTAGTCTAAGAACCAGGAGAACCCTCCATTGCTCTGGGGGTTAAACTGTCTCTCCTGCAGTGTCCAAGGCATAACCGCGGGAAGTAGGGGTGCTGGGGGTGCTGCAGCACCCCCTGTGGGCACTACGAGTATAACTTCAAACATCTGTAACTAAAGAAAAACGATAGATACCAAAAAATAAAAATGAATAAAACAAATAAAAAAAAAAATCAAATTGTTACTACTACTACTACTTCTAATAATAATAATAATCTGGTTACAGTCCTTTCTTCATCCACAGCAGCTAAATGGTGACCGAGTGCGCCTGGAACTTCAATTAAAAATGCTTGATGATGTCATTCAAGGTTCACAGTGCAACAGCGTGCAGGACATAGCAACAAGCATATCTAAGCTCCATCCTCAAACACGAAGTGTTTTCCAACAAGCTGAAAACTTTATAAAGCTTTGCCTCAGCCTTCCTGTCTCAGCCGCTTCATCTGAGAGAACGTTCGCTTGGAGTGAGATTTGAACCTGTAGGCGGTGGCGAGTGTAAATTTTTGAGGGGTGGGGTGGGGGGGGGGGGGTGGCGAACGTAAGTTGTCGACGGGGGGGGGGGGGGGGGGTGAACGTAAAATGGACACAAATTAAGTGTTATATCGCGATCTATCGATCGCTGGTGGTTGGCGCCAGAGCGAACTAGTAACTCATTGAATCATAGATATGGATCAGAGGTAAATAAACTAGATTTTTTTTTCGGCGTGAGATATCGGAAGTGTGACGTGAGAGCGTGTGAAGACGGTCAAATGCGTGAGAGTTGGCAACCCTGAGGTAGGACAGTGGTTTGTCCTGCCGCTGTGCAGAGTGCATTTCTCTGTTAAATAGCTGGTGTATATGTATCTTGTGTGCTGTACTTGCTGTCAAACTCAGAGTGTAGGGCTTGTATTTGCATATTTGCTGTGACGTTGTAAAGCGCAACACTACCCCCCCCCCCCCCCCCCCCCCCCTTTCAGCACCCCCTAAGCAAAATACCTTACCCCGGGCCAAGGGCCAAGGAGTTTCAGTCATAGGCACTGGTTGATTTTGCCGAATTAGCTATGAGCTTCATAGCTGTGTGGTACATATGCTCTCGTTACCTCATCAGGAGATCTTTAATCACCGCGATACAGACCGTTCGGGCACTATGAGCTCCCATGAGATGCGAGAAGCACTGGCTGAAGCAGGTAAGGAGTGTTTAGAGCAGTGGCGGATGCAGCCGGCAATTTTTGGACGGGCCAAAGTGTAATTGGGGTGGGCAAGCATGTTGTTGACGGGGGGGGGGGTGGGGGGGTTGGCGAACGTAATTTGTTGTTTGGGGGTGGGGTGGGGGGTGGGGGGGTGGCGAACGAAAGTTGTTCGGGGTGGGCGGGGTGCATGGTCATTAAATGACTCGCGCGCTATAGGCGCCATCCTGCAGCAATTATAGTTTATTTTCATACGGAAAACTGTATTCTGACCTTGTGATTAGGTGGGCCCAGCTGCCAATCAGGGTGGGCCTGGCCCACCCAGGCCCGCCCGTAGATCCGCCCCTGGTTTAGAGCACAGTTCTCCAACGTCAGCTCAGCCTTCAGCCCTACTCTGAAATACCTACTAAAGAACTTCATAGTTTCCTGATAGCAACTGGAGTCCCTTGTTAACAAGATAGTTTTGATTGTTGTATTATAGTAATACCTGTTGACTGTAAGTTGATAACTTGTTGATAACCTTATTAAATATTTGTGCTTTCTCAGGTTTCCAAATAAACACTCCTGTACTCCAGGTGATCATCTCACACTATGCTGACCAGCAGAGTGCCATCGACTTTGACTGCTTCGTGGGCTGCCTGATCCGTCTGGAGATGCTCTTCCATGAGTTGATTCAAGCAAACTAACCAGGGATTAGGCAGGCAGCCCGAGTGTTATATTCCTGAAACCTTACCCATTAGTAGACTGAAATTATGTCTCCCGATTACCACAATTCTGCACTGAGTGTCAGTGAGCAGGAGTCAGTGCTTACAGACTTGGCAGGTTTTTTCAGATTTTATAAGTAGTCAGATTTCTTATCTACTTATTTTTTCTACTTTGCTCAGAAATGTTCCAGACGTTTGATAAGAACAACACAGGGAAGATTGAGCTGGATATTCTGCAGGTACTTTTATGTTCATATCTAATTGACTTTATTAATGAAACACTGTATTTTAGTTCAACGTGTGTGTGTGTGTGTGTGTGTGTGTGTGTGTGTGTGTGTGTGTGTGTGTGTGTGTGTGTGTGTGTTCCAGTGGCTTTGCTTGGCTCTAAGTTGAACCCAGAGTTCCTTCCTCTGGATAAGACAGTTCTGCAACTTTTAAGATTACATTATTAACTGAAATTATGGGATCTATGCCTTGCTGTTCCAGAGTTCCAGTTTCCCATGACACTAATAATTTACTAATGAAAATGCTATTGGCAGAAATAAAAGTTATCAGAAAAATGTTGGTCTTCTGGTGCTTTATCCAAAATGTGTAATGCAACAATACAAATTCTGGAAATATCTGACGTCCCCTTCTTACACGGATATAAAGAGTTAAGTGCCTTCCGCGCAGGCTGTAGTTCTGGGAATAATGTCCGGAATCGCGACAACTCTCCAGCACGTTCGCGCACGGTCCAAAGGCATCGGCACCAGCGCGTGCACGGTCCAATACCTCGATCAAGACTACGAGACACTCAAGTGGACCTGTATAGAGAGCGGCTGCTTGTTTGAGGACCATGTATTTGAAGCATCCTCTTCTTCGCTGGGGTTTAAGGAATTCGGGCCCACTTCTTATAAAGTTCGCAACGTTACATGGTGTAGACCCGAGGTACCGCCCCCCATTTTTTTTGTTTAATGCTTGTTAATATAATTTAAAGAACTAATATATAGCCCAGTTGGAGAGTTTAAGGGACAAATTTCTTATGAATCTCCTTAAAAAACAAAACAAAACCATACAGAGCAATAAGAACAACAGAAACCATAGACATCTCTGATAACCCTAAAAAAGACAAGGGAGAGGTTTTATACCGAATAAATAGAAGAAAGAAGTTAAATAAAAATGTACAATAAAAACAAGATAATAAATCTGTAAATTAAGCAAAAAGGTAAAACACAACTCTAAACAAATTCATAACAAATTGTATTCTCACAGAAATGAATGAAACGTTAATGGAAAAAAACCCAATACAATCCTAAAATGATTTTGTCATGACAATGGTTCTCTCTTCCCATGGAAATATCATGACATAAACACAAAAATGATTCTCAGTGACAGTATCTAAAATTGAAAAAGTATTTTAAACCCGTATATTTTGAACAATTCCAAACAAATGCATTTTTTTATTCTTATTGCTTTAGAAAAATGTTCATATATCTATTATTAGTGTTTTTCATTTATATCTTCACTAAATACAAGTCACAAGGCCAATGTGGTATATAGCCAGGCTTTTCTAGTTTTGAAAATAAGTAAATTAAAAAACAGCACCAATAAAAATTACAAACAGCATTTACACATTTCAGTATTCAACACAGAAACAGAATGATCCAAGAAATAAAATGAAGGAGAAAAAAAAATACCATCAAAAATGGCACCACCAGAGATGCCATTTTTATATACATTTTACTGCCAGTACTATAACAGCACAAACTGCGTTTCATTGCAAGTCCCTCCAATCAGAGGTTAGTATGTTGGGTTGCTGAGAGTAAACTGGAGTTTTATTGGCTGATTGGTATTGTAAACAATCCTAAGTAAACTGGTTTATGATTGGCTGTTCAAAAATATTAGCAGTAGTAGTAGTACTTAAAAATGCAAATGTAGGAAAAAATAAAGACTAAAATAAAACTAAAATCTTTTTGCTTTCGTTCTCACTCGTCACAAACAGCAGGTTGAAGACCTCCACCTTTACAATGGGGAAACATGCATGCACAAGTTAAGACCATATGCCCGCAATATACATTTGCCAAGTCAAATGATGGACATTTTCACAGGACTGCTGTGAACTTGAAGGTTCTGCATGTGCTTGGATGAAGTGGCTTGGACAGACCAGGCCAGGCAGTGAAGGATGTAACGTGATGAGCAGGTTTCTCTGGAGCACTCACATCACACTCATTACAATAGTATGCTGGCTCATCTTTCACTCTGCTATGGTAGGAGATCTTCTTCCCTTCTGCTACAAGCTGCTCACCTGCACAGCCTCCTCTTTCTCAGCTCTGCATGAGGAGTGCATCGCCGTGGGAGGAGAACAAACATACCAGCGTGGTGGAGCTCATACAGGTCAGTCTGAGCCACCGGAGCAGGAGAAGCACCACGGACATGGGGGTCAATCTGATGGATTATGGTTTACCTGTGAATAATCTGTATGATGTACAGTGGGGAAAATAAGTATTTAGTCAGTCACCAATTGTGCAAGTTCTCCCACTTAAAAAGATGAGAGAGGCCGGTAATTGACATCATAGGTAGACCTCAACTATGAGAGACAAAATGTGAAAAAATTTGAGAAAATCATTTTGTCTGACTTTTAAAGAATTTATTTGCAAATAATGGTGGAAAATAAGTATTTGGTCAATAACAAAAGTTCATCTCAATACTTTGTTGTATATCCTCTGTTGGCAATGACAGAGGTCAAATGTTTTCTGTAAGTCTTCACAAGGTTGGCACACACTGTTGCTGGTATGTTGGCCCATTCCTCCATGCAGATCTCTAGAGCAGTGATGTTTTGGGGCTGTCGGCGGGCAACACGGACTTTTAACTCCCTCCAAAGGTTTTCGATGGGGTTGAGATCAGGAGACTGGCTAGGCCACTCCAGGACTTTGAAATGTTTCTTACGAAGCCACTCCTTTGTTGCCCTGGAAGTGTGCTTGGGATCATTGTCATGCTGAAAGACCCAGCCACATTTCATCTTCATTGCCCTTGCTGATGGAAGGAGGTTTGCACCCAAAATCTCACAATACGTGGCCCCATTCATTCTTTCATGTACACGGACCAGTCGTCCTGGTCCCTTTGCAGAGAAACAGCCCCAAAGCATGATGTTGCCACCCCCATGCTTGACAGTTGGTATGGTGTTCTTTGGATGCAACTCAGCATTCACTGTCCTCCAAACATGACGAGTTGTGTTTTTACCAAATAGTTCTACTTTGGTTTCATCTGACCATATGACATTCTCCCAATACTCTTCTGGAACATCCAAATGCTCTCTAGCAAATTTCAGACGTGCCTGGATATGGACTGGCTTAAGCAGGGGGACACGTCTGGCACTGCAAGATCTGAGTCCCTGGCGTCGTAGTGTGTTGCTGATGGTAGCCTTTGTAACGTTGGTCCCAGCTTTCTGCAGGTCATTCACTAGATCCCCCCTTGTGGTTCTGGGATTTTTCCTCACCGTTCTTGTGATCATTTTGACCCCACGGGCTGAGATCTTGCGTGGAGCCCCAGATCGAGGGAGATTAGTAGTGGTCTTGTAGGTCTTCCATTTTCTGATTATTGCTCCCACAGTAGATTTCTTCACACCAAGCTGCTTGCCTATTGCAGATTCAGTCTTCCCAGCCTGGTGCAGGTCTACAATTCGGTTTCTGGTGTCCTTCGACAGCTCTTTCGTCTTCACCATAGTGGAGTTTGGAGTGTGACTGAGGTTGTGGGCAGGTGTCTTTTATACTGTTAACGACTTCAAACAGGTGCCATTAATACAGGTAATGAGTGGGGGAAAGAGGAGCCTCTTAAAAAAGAAGTTACAGGTCTGTGACAGCCAGGAATCTTGCTTGTTTGTAGGTGACCAAATACATATTTTCCACCATTATTTGCAAATAAATTCTTTAAAAGTCAGACAAAATGATTCTCTCAATTTTTTTTCACATTTTGTCTCTCATAGTTGAGGTCTACCTATGATGTCAATTACAGGCCTCTCTCATATTTTTAAGTGGGAGAACTTGCACAATTGGTGACTGACTAAATACTTATTTTCCCCACTGTATATAATTCCTAATTTCATGGTCATATGGATTTCTTACAAATTTTCCAGCACTAGAGAGTTCCAGTGTGTGTTCTGCAAGTATTGATTTGAAATCCCACTTCAATTGACAATTTTTCTTGGTAGATTTTCTCTTTTTTCAGAATTTTTTTAACAAATGGTTTATAAGGTCACACATTACGCTACTCTGTCCTGCTGGAGCTGTTGTTGCAGGGTAATGTGATGGGCAGGGTGAGTAAAATAAAATGGAAGCGATCACGCCAAGTCTCAGGGAAAAAGGATGGTTTAATAGAAAAGTGCACATGACACATGATCCAAATAAAGGATATAATGACCAGTGGTCAACTGGTACAAAGACAAGACATATATAGGCAAACAAACGACCCTCAGGTGAGACGGATCGCGGGCTCCGCCCACCTGAGGGACGCACAAAACACCACAACAGGTGTTGAGTATGGGGGCACTAGAGTATATTCTTATATCTGTAAGACAGATGATAATATGGTGACCAGTAGGGGGCCCGCTGTACCGTGACAGGTAAACACACACTGCCAGTAAACACTCACTCCCAGTAAACACACACTCCCAGTAAACACTCACTCCCATTGTAAACGTACAGCATGTCTTACTCTTCTGTTTACTGATATCAGGATCTAATCCATGTGCCTGTACATGGCTCAAAGTTATTACAGAAACTCTGTTCCACAGTAAGACAAGCACCAAGTCTCTTAGGGATCTCTGATTATTTAAGTGCCTCCTTTTGTATAATAAAATGGTACAGTCTGCTCTGATGTTTAAGTCTGTTTATTGGTGTATATCCTGCAGGTCTGTCTCAGGCAGATGAAGTGGTGTTGGAGGTGGAGGATATCGGGCTCTGTGGGACGTCCTCGGGTAGGTCTCGGGGGGCGGTGTACTCTACCACGTTGGGCAGGCCCGGCACCAGGCAGCAGTTCAGTGCCTTCCGGGAGACACCCATGTCGTGGACCTCACGCCTGCGGGAGGCACAGGGGAGAACATGGTTCATGGCACCGCTCACCCCACTATCAAATATGGCACATTTCATTTAATTTCATTACATTTCATTTCATATCAGACAGGTGGGAACTAACCATTCTTCCTTTTGCCCATCGTAGCACTCCACGTTAAGGATGGTGGTGGTGAAACTTTTCAATCCACCGACCACAAACAGGAGGTCGTCGACCACCTGTGCAAAGTGGATTGTTTTATAAAGGAAAATTTGCAGGAAAATTGAAAAATTTGGAACTTTTTAAAATATGTTTAGCCTAAATAACCTAAACACATGATCTGAATATCTTTTTAGCATGATGCCTGTATCTATTAAAGGGCGACACCATTTTACAGTGAGGAAAATAAGTATTTGAACACCCTGTGACTTTGCAAGCTTTCCCACTTAGAAATTAAGGAGGGGTCTGAAATTTTCATCTTAGGTGCATGTCCACTGTGAGACATAATCA